>NC_079388.1:20186154-20258654 GCF_029220125.1 Pseudoliparis swirei | reverse complement strand
AATATAATGTTAAATAGTAAGAAATTTTTATTTTTTTTTGGGTTTGTGTAACCCATGTATAAATATTTTAAATTAAACTGGGTATTAATAATTTTTAAATTTTATAATATTAAAATTAAAGGGTTTGTTTTTTTATTGTGTAATTGAATTTTTATTAATTTTTTAAATATTGAGATTTTTTGTGTTGATGGATAATTTTAAAAATTTTTTAATATTTTGAAAAATTTTTGTTTAGGGTATAATTGTTTAAATTGTATTATTTGAGTTTAGTTGGGGTTTGTTTATTTCCCCCTTGGGGGTTTGTGTTTTGTGTTGTTTTCTTTTAATGTGTCTGTGTTGGTTGTTGTGTTTTGTGTTGATTTTTGGGTTGTATTTGTTGGTGATTGTGTTTTGTTTATTGGTGGTTGGGCTTTTGCCCCCTTGTTCATGAGTTTTTGGGGGGGCACCCCTCCTCGGCCCGTGGTTCTTTTCCCGGAGCCCCACCTTGCCCTGCGGGGGCGCTTTGCCTTCTTGGGCCGCCGGGTTTTTTGGGGCCGGACTTTGGGAATGAAGGCCCTTCGGGGTAATGGGGGGAAAGGCTCGGGGTTGGGAGGGGCCGGGAAAAGGAGGCTCTGGGAAAATGGGGGGAAGAGGTTTTCTGGGTTTGGGGAGGCCAGGGGAAGGGGAAGGCTCTTGGGTTTGAGGAAAAAAGGTCTTAAAAAACCTAATCGGGGTTTAAGGGGGGTTGGGGCCTTTTGGGGAGGGGCTCGGGGAAAAAGGGTAAAATTTAAACCTTTTGATTTTTCAGGGGAATTTTAATGGGGGAAAAATGGGGATTTTTGGGGCTTCATGGGTTAAACCCCCATGGGTTTGGGGGGACCTTTTCCTCATTGCCGGGAGGGGGCCATGGGAAATACACCGGGGCCTTTTCCCCGATCCAAGGGGGGTAATAAGGATTTTCTTTCCCTTTTTAGGTTTAGGGGGGAAAAAACATTACCCAGGGGTTGGGGAAACCTCCCTGGGCCCAGGGTTAATGACCCCAACCATGGGGTGGGGGGGCCCGGGGGCCCCTTTTGGGTGTAGGCGATGGGGCCTTTTTGGGAACCTGTGATTTCGTGGTTCCGGGACTTTTGGGTTTTAAAAAAAACCCCCTTTTCCTGATCCCTCCCGATCGTCCTTTTTTTCTGCCTGCCCCCGGGGCCGGGACACAATAAGCAACCCCTTTGAAACCGGAAAAATCAAAACCTGCATGAGGAAAATGAATCAATGCATTTAGCTAACACTAAGATTGTGTGTGTGTGTTTATGTATGTATGTATGTGTGTGTATGTATGTATGTGTGTGTTTTGTTTTGTTTGTGTGTTTTTAATGTATGTGTGTTGTGTTTTGTTTTTGGGGAATATGTTGTGTTTTGGTGTGTTTGTGTGTGTTGTTTTTTATTTTTTTGTTTTTGTTTTAAATATAGATTTTTTTTTTGTTTTTTGTTTGTTTTTTGTGTGTGTGTTTTCAATTTCCCCTTGTGTTTCAAATTTAAAAGGGTATGGGAAAGTTTAAGCAAAATTCCTTGTTTTGGCCAAATTGTAATTATATAAATTAAATTTGAAAAAAAACAAAAAGGGGGCCCCGGGGGAAAACCTGGGGGGGCCTTGGGGGGCGGGTTGGGGGTTGGGGGGGGCCCGGGCCCGTTTTGGGGGGGGGTTTTTTGGGGGGGCCCCCGGGTTGTTTTGGGGTTGGGGCCTGGGGCCCCCCCCTTGAGGGGGTTTGGGGGGTTTGGGCACCCCCTGTGCACCCCAAGGACCAAAACCCCCCCAGCAAAAAATTTCCCCCTGTTTTCAGGGTGTCACGCCTTCAAACCCCACACAAAAGCATCCTCTGCATCTGCTCGTTGATCTGATTGGCCGACGTGCTGCACGACTCCTCGTCCTTGGCCCCGCCCCCCTCGTCCGACTGCCCGCTCCGCCTCCTGGCGTCCAGCGTGGAAGGGGGCGTGGCCACGTGCTGGAAAAGAGGGACATGCACGTTTACTGAAGAAAACACAAAGAAAAAAAAACCCGAAGGCGTCCGATTGGTCGGGGAGGGAAAGGGGGCGTGGCCGACCTGGAACATGTGGATCGTGTCCTCGCAGCTCCTCTGCTGGGCGACGTCACACAGGCGAGCCGTGATGTCGATGCGGCGGCAGATGTCCATGTCCACCTTCATGGCCTTCTCCTGGATCTGAGAGTCCAGGGCCGACAGGTTCTGGTGGAGCGAGGGAGGGTTCTCCTCCTCCGGCCCCCCCGAGTACTGAGGAGGAACCACGAGTCAGCACATTCCTGAGGTTCTGACGAGTCATGCTGACGGAGACTCACGCTGCTCACGAGGGGCCCTTTTAAAACAGGCTCATCGGACAGCTGCTTAGCCCCCAGGGGCAACTCTCCTGGCACCCGCCCTCCTCCGCCACTGCACACACACACACAAAAACACACATGAAAACACAACACACACACACCCAAACACACACACACACACACACATGAAACAAAACATGAACACAAACACACACCCACACATGAAAACACACACAACAAAAAAATAAAAAAGAACAAAACAAAAAAAACAAAAAAGAACAAACAAAACAAAAGAAGAAAAAAAAGAAAAAAGAAAAAAAATAAACATAACCCCCACCAAACCCCACCCCCTGAACCCCCCCACCAAAAAAAAGGAAAAGAAGAAGGAACAAGAAAAAAAGAAAAAACAAAAAAGAAAAAAAAAAGAAAAAAAGAAAGAAAAAAGAAGAAAGGAACATTTAAAATTTTTATAATTAAATCCCCCTTATTTAAAGGGATACGTAATACTATCATGAAATACTTAGTGTACTATAATAAAGTACTATAAAAAGTACTATAAAAAGTACTACAGTAAAATACTATAAAAAGTACTCAGTAAAGTACTATAATAAAGTATTATAAATAAAAAAGTACTATAAAAAAGTACTTAGTAAAGTACTATAATAAAGTATTTTAAAAGAAATACCCATTTTATAAAAAATACTTACAGTTTTTGAAATTTTTTTTTATAAAACATAAAAAGGTTTTTAATCTTTAAAATCCCCCCCAAAAAGACAAAAAAAAAAAACACACCACCCAACAACAACCCACACCCACACCCCAACACACACACACAAAACACACACACACACACAAAACACACACACACACACGCAGACACACACTCACACACACACACACACACAACACAAAACACACCAACAACACACACACACAGACACACACAAAACCCCAACACACACACACACACAGACACACACAAAAACACACACACAACACACACACACACAGACACACACCCACACACACAAAAACAAACACAAAAACACACACAAAAACACACACACACAGACACACACACACACACACAGACACAACACACACACAACACACACACCACAACACAACACAACACAGACACACAAAACACACACACAACACACACAACACACACACACACAGACACAAGAACACACCAAACAAAGAAAAAAAAAAAAACACAAACAAGGGAAAACACGGCCAACACCCAACAACAAACACACACAACCAGACACAAAAAAGGGCGGGGGTTGAACTTTTGGGGGCGGGGTTTTTAGAACAAAGGGGAAAGAGGTTTGTGAGTGTTTTAAACCCAAACTTTGGAAACACAGCTGTAACACCTCCCCAACAAAACTTTTAAAAACCCCTTTTGTTTAGAGGGCTCAGACAGGGTTTAAAAACCCTGGGGGCCGGGGCTTCAGGACCATGGGGGCCCGGGGGTTCAGGACCCATGGGGACAGAGCCTTTTCCCGTTTGGTTTTGCTTTTCTCTTAAAATTTTCCTTTTCTTTTCTGGGTTAAAATCATTTATGCTGTTTAATTAGCCCCCATCCTTTCTGAGGGAAATTCTGTTTCCAAATTTCTTCCTTTGGTGTTTGAGAGTTTTGGGCCCTTTTCCCGACAGGGAAAAAAACAGCTTTTCTCCTTAGCTTTAGCTTTAAAACTCCCTTAGCTTCATGGGTTTGCTTCCTGCTGTTTGCTCGTTAGCTTCTGGGTGGGGAGGCTCGTTGGGGTTCCCTCCTGTTAAAACTTCATTGGCCGGGTTTTGTTGCCCCAAAACTGTTTACCCCCAAAAAGGGGGTTTGCCGAAAAACCTGTGTTTGCTTTTGCCGACCAAGTTCGGCCCCCAAAGGGGGGGGCTTCTCTGTTAATAGTTGGGGTTAAAATTTTTTTTTCACTTCTTTAAAGGGTTGTTGAAACCGAGGTTTCCCCCCTTTGGGCCCAAAAACGGGAAACTAAAAGATTTCATATAAGTTTTTACAGGTGTTTTTTTTTAAATTTTTTACTAAATTTTAGGGGGCCCCCTAGCCCCCTAGGAAAAACCGGCCCTGAACCAAAGCCATCACGGAAAATAATAAACGATTCCTTTGGGAAGGCAAAGGCGCCCCAAATTAAAGTTTCAAAAATTAAAAAAAAATCCGCCGAAAACCTGAAAAAGGGGGAAGGGGGGGGAAAGGGGGGGGAAGGGGAAAAAAAAAAAAAAGAAAAAAAAAAAAAAAAAAAAAAAAAAAAAAAAAAAAAAAAAAAAAAAAAAAAAAAAAAAGAGAGGTGACATCACTGGCTGTCACAGGCCAGTGCTGCATTGCAGGTACCAGGACAAGAGGGGGGGGCAGACAGACAGACAGGTGGAGGTGGTGGGGGGGGGGGACAGACAGACAGGTGGAGCTACAATGAAAGACGGAGAGGTCACGACCTCTATGGACGGCTGCAGCCCAGAGGGCAATTCAGTGGAACGGCTTCAGATTCTACAATACCCATGAGCCTCCTGCTCCTCCAACCTGACCTGCTCCACCCTTAAACCTGACCCGCTCCACCCTATGTATATGTATATATATATATATATATATATATATATATACACATATACAGGGTATATGTTCTTTAGGTGTTATTGATTTACAAAATTATTATTTTTTATTAATTATTTCAAGAAAAGTTATTTGTTTAATTTATAAGGCAAATAAAAAAAGTTTTTCATTTGATTTATGCCATATTGTGATATATATATATATATAAAATAATATACATATGGTTTAATAATAATAAATACAGTTAATTGTATAGTTTATGTGATTTTTGCCGCATTGTGATATTTATATTATATAGAAAATATAAAAATAAAAATATATATATATATATTCTATATTTAAAATAATATAAGTATATATATTAATATAAATAATAAATATATATATATATATATATAAATAAATATATATGATTTTAGTGATATTTCAGTGGACCATCAACAGGGCTCACCTGGTCTTGTACTCGTCCCTCTCTCTCTTCACTTTGGCCAGCACGTTGTTGAGGGCCCGGATCTCTGGGGTGATGGTGTCCACCTGGACCCCGACGCCGTCCGGCTGCGCCCAGGGGCCCCCGGGGGGACCCGGGGCGCACGACTCCCTCCCGAACCGGCGCGTGGGGTTGAAGGACCAGATAGCGCCGGGGAGGAACCGCGGCTGGGGGGGAGGGGGCCCGGTTCCGTTGCCGTTGGCGATGGTTCTGGACGGGTCGCTGGGGCTCAGGGCCGGACTGCTGGGGAACCCGGGCGTGGTGAGGTTGCAGTTGGAGTCCTTGGCCCCCGGGTGGAGGCCGGCCCCCAGGGGCTTGTTGTCACACAGAGGAGGGGCGTTCAGGGTCGGGGAGAGGAGGCCGCCGGGAAAGGGAGGTCCCTTGTTGGCGTTGTGGGGATGAGACCCGGTCTGGCCGGGATGGGCCCGATGAACCCGGTCTGGACCCCCATCTCCTTGGTCGGGGGCCTCTGGGCCCCGCCCCCGCCCTCCAGCGCCTGCTGCAGCTGCTTCTCCAGAACCTTGTTCCTGCGCTCCAGCTCGTGCACCTTGGCCAGGAAGCAGCGGAAGCGCAGGTTCAGGGTCTTCAGGACGCTGATGTTGGAGCCCAGGTCGTTGCGCAGCTCCGCGGCCCCGGGGGGCGGAGGGGGCCCCTGCAGGTGCAGGTAGGCGAGGCCCGAGGGCGGGAAGGAGCCCAGGTCCGGCCCGGACAGCCCGTCCGGGCCGAACCCCCCGTGGTCCCCCAGGAAGTAGCCCGGGTCCAGGATGGCGTAGTCGTTCATCATCTGGTGGGGGGGGTGGGGGTACTGCTGCTGCGGCGGCGGCGGGGGGGCCAGGACGCCGCTGTCCCCCAGGGCCGGATTCATGCTCGAATAGGAGAATCTGAAGTGCTCGAAATCCGGCATCAAGCCAGACTCCTGTCAGGACCCCCTGGCGTGTCTGAGCCCCCCCCCCGCTCCGAGACCCCGAACGTGTTTTTTTGGGAGGGGGGGCTGCGGGCTCGTCCGGTGACGCGGGTTAGAAAGAAGAAGCTTCTTCTCGGCCCCAAAACCGCAGCGACAATAACGAGGATGGAGGATCACGAGCAACGACGACACTGTGCCGCTAAGACCATGAACGCACCGCGAGGGGGGGGGGGGGCTGCACCAAAAAAGAGATGAGTTTACTTTTTATACGCCAACGTGCGCGCGCACTATAACGAAACGTTTATTCTAAGCCTTAGAATGAAGCGTTTGCGAGATATTTTTGCAGCTGTAATAGAAAAAAAAGAATCATACGTATAAATATATAAATATATCTTTATATAAATCTATAAACATATATGAGCTCCGTACCTGCAGTCAGAGGAGGAACACCGGGACTCGGCACCGGGCGGTGAGGTGTCCACGCCGGCGGCTGACTGACTGACTGCGGCGTTCAGGGACCGGAGTGACTGTAGTAGAGGAGCGCGCTCGGGCTACCGTAAGCACCGGAGGAGAGGCGCACCGCAATATTTACAACGCGTCCTGGATCAACCACGTGACTGGAGGGTTTACAACCTTAAAACACAAGACGTGCTCCTCACGGGAGTTCCTGTGCCGGACAATAGAAATATACTTAAAATATTGATAGTAATAATCATATACGGGGTTCTCTGATGATGTAATGGTGTTAAAATAAACTTTAACTTCTTACCTTTCGATCTAAAATGTTGTATTAATATTACAGGGTTCTTACATATTTAGACCAGTGGATTTCCAGGACTTTAAACCAGATGTCTGTGATTAAACTGAAATCTCTGTATAAACATGAAAAATGTAGAAAGTGTTGCGTATCGAGAGCGTACGCCGGCTTATATTTTTTTAATTACTTCATACTCGGCGTAAATGAACATGTGATTATAACACATTTCCATGACTTTTCCCAAACTTTTATGATTTAAGTTTTTTCCATGACTTTTCCAGGCCTGTAAATGACCATTTAAAAATTCCATGACTTTTCCAGGTTTTCCATGACCGTATGGACCCTGACATTAAAGTGAGCTCTGCCGTCGTGGAGACATTGATATGAACCTGTAGATCGTTCCAGTCAAACAAACGACACGGCGGTGCTCCACTCAGGACTTTATTCTCACGCTCAACAGGTCACTTCAATAAAGTTCAGTGTATATAAAAAAGGTTTTCTAATCTCTCTGGGATTGGACGGACGTCGTGGAGGACAGGGCGGCGGCGTCCAGTTACAGGTGAAGGTCGGGACGGGGATGGGGGGTCATGGGACGGGGGGTCATGGGTCGGGGGGAGGACTTCACTCCTTGGAGCTCATGTGCAGGACGAGGTCGCACACTCTGTGGCTGTAGGCAAACTCGTTGTCGTACCTGAGGAGAATAAACGTGATATTTATGAACGGGAAAAATGTTTATATATGGATATATAAATAAATATCCATAAATATTATTATATATGTATGTATTTATATATATTTAAATATATATGTGTGTATATTTATATATATACATACATATATATATAAATGAATATCCATAAATATTATTATATATGGATGTATTTATATATATTTAAAGATATATATATGTGTAAATTTATATATATACATACATATTTATATATATATAAAACATTTTAAAAATTTTAAAAAATATATACAAAATAAATATATATATATATATATATATTAATATATATTATATATGTATATATTTATATCTAAATCATTTTAAAGCCTTTTAAAATATATATATATAACACTTTTTAAAACCTTTAAAAGAAAAAAAAATATATATATTCTTATATACATGTAAATACATATATATATAATATATATATTTATATATAAGACATGTTAAAGCCTTTAAAATACATATATATATATTTAAGGAGTTTCAATACATGCTTTAAACTAAAGTGTGCAGGAAATGTAGATTTAATTAACTTTAATGTAACTAAGACGTCGTTTCCAGGCGCTCTTTAAATTATAAACTCATGAATGTTTTCTCCACTCAGTTGATAATTGGAAATTCACTTCCATCCATTTCTCATCGATCCGTTTGAGTCAGATGAAGTATATTTGATCCCGTATTTCCCTCCATGTGCTGTGTGTGATGAAGACGTGTCGTCTCGGTTCCCAGAGGACACACGCGTGTCTCTGAGCAGCCGGACACGCCCACCAGGACACACGCGTGTCTCTGAGCAGCCGGACACGCCCACCAGGACGTCCTGTCCACTCACCATGACACCAGCTTCACGGGTCTTTAGGGCGATGCCCCCGGGGGCCGGCGGGCAAGATGGAGGAGCGAGTGTCTCCGTTGAAGTCCGTGGACACGACCTGGGAGGAAGAGACACACGTTGACCTCCTCATGCTGAGAGTCCTAACACCTGTGCAGGTGTGTCTGAGGTAGTAATGCAGCATGAGTTCAGCTGGAAGAGGCTTCATAAGCTCTGGTTCCAGGGAGACGCCGTGCTGCCACCTGGTGGCTCGTAGGGGCGCTGCACCCTCTCTGCTATACCTGGTCCTCTGTGTATCCCAGAATGCCCTTCATGGGCCCGTCAGCCGCGGCTTTGATCACCTTCTTGATGTCATCGTACTTAGCCTGAAGGTAGAGACGTTTGAATTAAACGGGTTACGCCGTAATGATGATGCCGCGATGACCCCCCAAAGATGTATGATGGGTGGCGTTGATGTCATAATGATGTCCGGGTGCTTCGTTATGATGCTGTTGATGTCATGATGAGTCATTTAAGCTGTCATAATGATGTCATGATGCTGTCGTTATAATGTCATGTTTGATGTGCATGATGCGTCATGATGTGTCGTTTATGCATAATGGCGTGATGCTGTCGTTATGATGTCAAAAGGGCCAAAACGGGTTATGATGTCATAAAGGGGGGTCCGGGTGCTGTCGGGTGTCATTTTGCTGTGCAATGTGATGTCATGTTGATGTCGCGATGTCATGTTGATGTCAGATGTGTCTTTGATGTCATGATGGTGTCATGATGCCCGTCATGTTTCTGTCATGTTGTATGATGCTTTGGATGTGTTTTTGATGTCAAGATGCTGTTATGTCATGATGCTGTCCCTTATGTGTCATGATGCTGTCTGGTTTTGTCATGTTTATGTCATGTTTTGTCATGATGCTGTTTATGTGTCATGTTGATGTCGATGATGTCATTTTATGCTGTCTGCGTTTGATGTCTGAGCTGTCATGTTTATGTCATGTTTTGTCATGATGCTGTCGTGTTTATGCCCGGTTTCTGTCATGATGCTGTCGTTTTTGTTTATTTTCGGCATGATGCGTTGTCAAAGCGTTTATGATGTCATGTTGTGTCGATGGTTGTTTTTTTTCATGATGCTGTCGTATGATGCTGTTAGCGTCTGGGTGCTGTCATGTTGATGTCATGATTGTCGCTGATGATGTCATGTTGATGATGTTATGTCCGGGTGTCATTTTATGCCCTTTTATGATGGTGTCATGATGTGTATTTATGATGTCATTTTTGATGTCAAAGATGATGTCATGTTATGATGCTGTTGATGTCATGGTGTCATGATGATGTCATGGTTTATGTCATGGTGGTGTCATGATGCTGTCTGTTTATGTCATGTTTATGTCATGGTGATGTCATTTATGATGTGTCATGTTTATGTCATGTGATGTCAAAGCCGGATGCTTTTTCATGTTTATGTCATTTTATGTCATGATGATGTCATGATGAAGCTGTTGTGTTATGATGTCATGGTGATGTCATGTTTTGTCGATGATGTCATGGTTTTAAAGTCAAAGATGGTGTCATGATGATGTCAAAGTTTGATGTCATGTTTATGTCATGATGAAAGTATGATGATGTCTGGTGATGTCATTTTATGCTGTTATGTTGATGTCCCCGATGATGCCCTGTTTTGTCATGTTTCTGTCATGTTTATGTCATGATGATGTCATGTTTATGTCATGTGTTTGATGTCATGTTTATGTCATGTTTATGTCATGATGCTGTTGGGTTATGATGTCAAAGATGCTGTCGTGATATGTTATGCGTTTATGTCATGATGCTGTCGTGATGTGCCCTGTTGATGTCATGATGTGTCGAGATGTCATGGATGATGGCGTTGATGTCATGTGATGTCATGGATGTCATGGTGTCATGGTGATGATGTCATGGTTTTGTCTTTATGATGTCATGGGTGATGTCATGGTGATGTCATGATGATGTCATGATGGTGTCGTTTATGTCATTTATGTCATGGCGTTTATGTCATGGTGATGTCATGTTTCTGTCATGATGATGTTGGTGATGTCATGTGATGTCATGGTTTATGTCATGATGATGCTGTTGGGATGATTTTCATGTTGTGTCTGATGAGTGTCATGATGATGTCTGGTTTATGTCATGTTTATGTCATGATGTGTCATGTTTTGTCATGTTGATGTATGCGATGATGTTATGATGTCATGTTGATGTCATGATGATGTCATGTTGCTGTCATGATTTTATGTTATTTTTGGATGATGTTATGATGTCATGTTGATGTCATGTTTATGTCATGATGTGTCGTTTATGATTTTTCCCCTGGTTGATTTTCTGATGATGTCATGTTTATGTCATATGATGTCAAAGATGTCTGATGATGTCATGTTGATGTCATGATTTTATGGGGTTTTATGTATGTTTGATGTCATGATGATGTCATGATGATGTCATGATGATGTCATGTTGATGTCATGATGATGTCATGTTGCTGTCATGATGTTATGATGCTGTTGTGATGATGTCATGATGATGTTATGATGTCATGTTGATGTCATGTTGATGTCATGATGATGTCATGATGATGTCATGTTGATGTCATGATGATGTCATGTTGATGTCATGATGATGTCATGATGATATGTTGATGTCATGATGATGTCATGATGCTGTCATGTTGCTGTCATGTTGATGTCATGATGATGATGTTTGATGTCATGGTTTTATGTCATGTTTATGTCATGATGATTTATGATGTCATGATGCTGTCGTGATGATGTCATGTTGATGTCATGATGATGTCATGATGATGTTATGATGTCATGTTGATGTCATGATGATGTTATGATGTCATGTTGATGTCATGTTGATTTTCATGTTTTGTCATGATGTGTTATGATGTCATTTTTGGGGATGATGTCAATTTATGATGTCCCCTGATGTCATGTTTATGTCATGATGGTCAAAGATTTTATGTCATTTTATGTCATGTTGATGTCATGATGATGTCATGTTGATGTCATGATGATGTCATGTTGATGTCATGATGATGTCATGATGCTGTCATGTTGATGTCATGATGATGTCATGATATTTTTATGATGTTATGATGTCATGATGATGTCATGATGATGTTCGTGTGTCATGTTGATGATGATGATGTCAAAGGTTTATGTCAAAGATGTCATGTTTATGTCATGGTGTTATGATGATGATGTCGATGTTTATGCGTTTATGTCATGGTGTCATGTTTTCATGATGTTATGATGTGCTTGATGTCCGGTTTATGTCATGATGTGTCTGTTTATGTCATGTTGATGTCATGGGATGATGTCATGATGCTGTCTGTTTATGTCATGTTGATGTCATTTTGGATTTTATGTTATGATGTCAAAGTTGATGTCATTTATGATGTCATGATGATGTCATGATGTCATTTTTGATGTCATGATGTGTTTGATGTCATTTTTGGTGTCATTTATGATGTCATGATGATGTCATTTTTGAGATGTGTCATGATGTCATTTTATGTCCAAAGATGTGTCATGATGTGTCATGATGATGTCATGTTGTGTCATGATGTGTTATGATGTCATGTTTATGTTATGTCATGTTTATGTCATGATGATGTTTGATGTCGTTTATGTCATTTATGTGTTATGATGTTTTGATGCTGTTGGGTTTTGTCATGATGATGTTTATGATGTCATGTTGTGTCATGTTTTGTCTGATGATGCCGCGTTTATGTCATGTTTATGTTATGATGTCATGTTGATGTCATGATGATGTCCCATGGCATGTTGCTGTCATGTTTTGTCATGATTTTATGTCATGAGATGTTATGATGTCATGTTGATGTCATGATGGGGTGCTGTTGATGTCATTTTATGTCGTTTATGTCTGATGTGTTATGATGTCATGTTGATGTATGATGATGGCATGTTTTGCGTTTTGTTATGATGCTTGGGGGGCCCCTGTTGATGTCATGATGATTTTTCATGTTTTGTCTGATGAGTCATGGGTTGTGTCATGATGGTGTCATGATTTTATGTTTGTCATGTTTATGTCATGATGTTATGATGATGTTTGATGTTTGTTGATGTCATGATGTGTCTGATGTGTCGATGATGTCATGATGCTGTCATGTTGCTGTCATGATGATGTCATGATGCTGTCGTGATGTCATGTTGATGTCATGATGATGTTATGATGTCATGTTGATGTCATGATGCTGTCATGATGATGTCATGGTTTAAGAGAATTTACGGGCTTCCCAGCGGGGCGGGGAGGGGACCCCGGGGAGTTATGGCCCCGGAAAAACCCTGGGGGGGGTTTCTGGGGGAGGAAGAGGAGGGAATGAGAAGGGGAAGAATTGGGGAGGAATGAAGGAGGGAAGGAGTAGAGAGAAGAAGGGGATGAGGAAGGAAAAAAAGAAGATGAAAAAAGAAGGAGGGAAGGGAAGGGGAAGAAGAAGAAAAAAAAAAAGATGAGGAGAAGGGTGTTTTATGAAGTCTTTGTGTCGTTTTATTTATGAAAGGATGTTTCATGTTTTATTAAGATATTTTTGGGGCGGGGTTAAGGCCTTTAGTCATGTGATAGTTGAGTGGGATGATTTTCCCCCGTTGGGGGCCCTGAGGGGGGGATGATGTTTTGGGAGGGGCCTTAGAGTTAGGGGGGTCCCCCTTTTGGGGGGGGGGTGATGGGTATGGTTTCTTTTGGGGGTCAGTTATGTAGATAGAAAAAAAAGATTCTTTTTTCCCCGGGAAATTTTGTCGTGACAGTTAGCGCAAACCCCGAAAAAAACAAACCAAAATTGCAGGGTGAAAAAAAATGGTATCTTGTAAAAACCAAAAATTTATGTAAAAATTCAAAATGTCAAAACCAAATGACCAAAAAAATCTTTTAAAAAGAAGGTGCAAAAGCTGTTGTTGCGGCAAAAGAAAAGAAAAGTTTGTGTGTGGATGAAAAAAGGAAAGTTTAAGTCAGATAAAAAGTTAAGATTCAGTTATTGTTTTGGGGTTTAACCATAAACTGGCGATGATCGTTATGAGCCCCATGCCGCCGGAGGAAAGTTTCCCGATCTGTTTTTGGAGGGGGGTAGGGGCGTCTGGGGTCTTCTGCCCTGTTTTGGGGGTGGTTTTGGGGATGGGCCGGGTTTTCCTATGGGGCCCGTTTTTCCGTCCCCCTTTTAATGTTCCCGGTGCTTCCCGTTGGGGGCCGGGTGGAGAGCCCTTTTAACCCTTTGTTAAGGCGGTTTTGTCATGATGCTGTCCCCGAGACAAACAAAGGGGAAAAACACCCCGGGGCCCAACCGGGCGGTGAAATCCACCCCGGAACGTTGGGGTGAACCCGGAAAAAGGCCATCCCTTTTTACCAAAGGGAAGGGAGGAAATGGGGAAGGGGGGAAGAATTAAGAGGAAGGTAAGGGGAGGAGTGGGAAGAAAGGTTTTGGAGAAAAAGGGGGGGATGGAAAAAGAAAGGAGAAAAAAAGAAGGAGAAAAAGAAAAAGAAAAAAGGAAGATGGGAGGGAAAATGGGGTTCATGAAGGGGAAAAAAGAACGTTTTTAAATTTTTTGAATTGGAGCCCCTTTTCAAAATGTTTCCTTATTAAGGGTCCAGGGTTTTTTGGGGGGGGAACCGGCCCACCCCAGCTTTACCACCGTTTGGGTAGGGAAAAGACCCGGGGAAAAGGCCCCTTCCGGCCGGTTACCGGGGATGATGTTCGGGAGGGGCCCCGTCCCTCCCCAGAGGGTTAACCGGGGGGTCCACCGTTTCCCCGGGGGCCCGGGGGGGGAAGGGCCCCTAGAATTACACATGGGAAAATAGGGAAAAAGGATGTTGGGGAGATTTGTTAATTTTTTAAGGGAAATTTTGGGGTTCCCCGCCTATAAAAGGTTAAAACCCCAAAAAACCCAAAATTTTGGGGGTTTTTTCCCCCTTTTCAGGGGTTACTTTGGGGGTTTTAAATTTTTAAAGGGAAAAAAAATTAAAAATAACCCAAAATTTTATTAAAATTGGGGTTCAACTTTACAACAAATTTAAAAAAAAATTTAAAAAGAAGGGGGTTAATTAAATTAAAAAAGTTATGGGCCCTTCCCAAAATTTTGGTGTTCCCCCAATTAAAAAGTTTTCTCTTATGAAAATTTTTTTTTTGTAGTTTTGGGGTAAATTCCCCCGGAAAAAAGTTTGGGCCTTAAAAATTAAATTTATTTCTTTTAATTCCCCGTTAAACCTGAAAAACTTTTAAAAAATTTAAAGGTTTACCCTTAATTTTGTTAAAAACCAAAAAATTTGGGGGCAAAAAAAACTTTTTTCCAAAATGGGCAATTTTGTCCCCCTTTGGGTTTTCCCCAAACTTCCTTGTTGAAAACCGGGCTTTTATTAAAATCTAAAGTCCCCTTGGCACAATTTCCCCCAAAGGCAGACCGGGCCCCCCGGGCCGGTAGACCCTCCAAAGGGGATCCCTTTCTCCAGTTTGATAAAAATCCGGTTTTAGGCCGGTTTGGGGGGTCCTTTTTGTGGAAAGGGGAGGGCCTTTTTCCCAAAAGGGGGGGAAAGTCACCCCGGTTTTTTGGCCTTTAATGTCCACGGTTTTAGGACAACCCCCCTTTTGTTTTTGGGTTGGCCCCTGTCATGAAATTTTTTGGGGGGATTGGGTTTTTGGGCGGGGTTAAAAAAAAAATGCCCCTATTTTTGGGGCCTTTCCCTTGGTTTAAACCCCTTCAAAAAATAAAAAAAAATGGGATTTTGTAAAAAAAAAATTAAAAAATTTAAAGAAAAAAAAGAATTTAAAAATTCCTTTTAAAAATAAAACCCGTGTCCGGCTGCACTTTTTATAAAATGGGGTTTTTAAAAACCCTGCATATTGTTATTGGTATAAAATTTTAAAAATTTTAAAATTTTTTTAAAAAACCTGTTGGGGGACCCCATCTTTCTTAAGGCGGCTAATTTGGGAAATCCATAAATCGGATTATTGTTTTTTCCCTTAGGTCTTAAAAAGTTAAATGGGAGCCAAAAGCTTTTGGTTTCCAAGTCCTTTTTTAAGGAACACTTCCTTTCAGGGGAGCGGCCTAAACTTTTAAGATAAACGGGGCCCCCTTTAAAAACATTTGGGCAAAAACAGGGCCCTTTTTGGTTTCCCCCCCTTTTTTATGCTAAAAGGCTTATCTGGGGGGCAGGTTTTCCCTGGACCAAACCCCTTTCTTCCCTTAAAGGATGGGAAATTTTTTTAATCCACGTTAAAGTCCCCCGGATCCCTTTTTCTTTTCTCATTTTCATCGGCCCCTTTTGAAGGAAAAATTTTGTTAGGTTTTTCTTCTGGTGGATTCGCCCCTATTGCCACTGCCTTAACTCCGTTCTTTCCAGTTGCTGGGGGTCGTGTTCTCCACTGGGGAAAATCCTACTTGCCTATTTATTTTTCAAAAAACAGAATTTTTTAAAATTTTCTTCCTTCCCCCTTTTTGGTGATGTCCTCCTAAAAAAGGGCCCTCCCTTTGCCCCTGGCCCTTTTTTTCCTAAAGGGGGTTTTGGTTTGGCCCATTTGTGGGGCAAGGGTTTGCCCCAGGGCCCAGAATTGTAAAACCTCGAAAGCAAATTTTTTGGAAATTAGGTTTCATTTCCCGGGTTACTTTAATTGTTATTTGTGGGGGGGTTGTGTTTGGTTATTTTTTTTTTAAAGTGATTTTTTTTATTTTATATTTTTTTGATTTGGGGTTGTTTTTGGGGTGGTTTTGGGGGATAATTAGTTAATTTTTAATTTGTATATAAATTTGTTGGTGTTTAATTGTGTGGTGGGGTTTTGTTTTTTTATATAATTTATAATTTATATTTTGAATTTTTTAATTAATTGTTTTTAAAAATTAATTTTTTTTTTATTAATTTTTTTTTTTTTTTTTTTTTAAGTTTTTACTTTTGGGTATTATTTTTAAAAATTTAGTTCAATTTAAAATAAAAATTTGTAATTTGTGTTTTGGTTAAATTTAAATAAGAATTTTAAATTAAAATGGTTTTTTTGGGGTGGGGATTTTGATAATTTTTTAAAATTTTAAGGGTTTGTTTTTGTGTTTGTGTTGGTTTTTGTTTGTAATATTGTTTTGTGTGTGTTGTATATTTTTTTTGTGTTTTGGGGTTTTTGGTATAATATGATTATTATTTGATTATTGTGTTGTTTATTTTTGAAATTGTGTGTTGTTTTTTTAGTGTTTGTGTTTTTGTGTGTTTGTGTTGTTTGGTGTTTGTGTGTTTTTTTTTTGGTGGTTGGTTTTGTTTTTTGGTTTTGGCGGGTTGTTGTTTGAAATTTTTGGTGGGGGGTTTTGGGGGGTTTTTTGGGTTTTTTTGGAATTGGGTTGGGTTAGGGGTTTTGGGGGGGGGTTTTGGGGGGAGGTTGGGAATGGGGGTTGGGTTTAAGGGGGGTTGGGTTTTTTGGGGGTTTGGGGAAGGGGGGTTTATTTTTGGGGGGGGGTCGGGTTTTGAGGGGTTGGGGGGGGGAAATTTTGGATTTTTGGGTTTTGGGGGTGGGGGTTTTGGGAAAATGGGAGGTTTTTTGGGTTGGGGGCCTTTGGGGGGGGGCCCCCCTTGGGTAATAGCCCCTAAGGCTAGGGGGGGACTCCCATGGGCACCTTTCCCCTGGGGGGAGGTTCTTGGGGGGGGGCGGCCGGGCTCTTTTGGGGAGGGAGGGGGCTATTTGAACCATGGTAAGGGGACTCAGGGGAAGAAACTCATGGGTGGGGGAGGAAACTCAGGGGAATGAGGAGACTCTTTTAGGAGGGGGTCGGGGAATGGGGGAAAGAAAACCATTAAAAAGGGAGTGGGGTATGGGTTGGGGTAGATCTGGGTTGGGGTTTTGGGGGGGGGAAAAAGGGGGTCTGAAAATTGGTGATATTCCCGGATTTGGTAAATGGGGGGAAAATAATACAAATGTTATTAGGGGTAATAAAATAAAATGCATAAAAATGAATCAATGATTTAGTCACTGATTGTTGTGTGTGTTTTATTATGTTTTATTTGTGTATGTATTTTTTGTGTGTGTTTTTGTATTTTTTTGTTTGTGTTTTTTTTTGTGAATATATGTGTGTGTGTCTGTGTGTTTGTGTGTGTTTTTTGTGTTTTTTTTGTTGTGTTGTGTGTTTGTGTGTGTCTGTTGTGTGTGTGTGTTTTTTTTTTGTGTTTTCTGGGTTCCCGGGTCTTCCCCGGGGTTTTCTGTTTTGGGCTGTGTATTTTTTGGGTGGGGGGGCCCCCTTGCCCCACCCCCAGAGAACCCCCGGGAAAAAGCCCCTTCCCACAAAAAGGAGCCCCCCCCCACCCCAACCCCAAAAAAACACAAACCCTTTTCCCCCCACCCACACAACATCCTCTGCATCTGCTCGTTGATCTGATTGGCCGACGTGCTGCACGACTCCTCGTCCTTGGCCCCGCCCCCCTCGTCCGACTGCCCGCTCCGCCTCCTGGCGTCCAGCGTGGAAGGGGGCGTGGCCACGTGCTGGAAAAGAGGGACATGCACGTTTACTGAAGAAAACACGAAGAAAAAAAACCCCGAAGGCGTCCGATTGGTCGGGGAGGGAAAGGGGGCGTGGCCGACCTGGAACATGTGGATCATGTCCTCGCAGCTCCTCTGCTGGGCGACGTCACACAGGCGAGCCGTGATGTCGATGCGGCGGCAGATGTCCATGTCCACCTTCATGGCCTTCTCCTGGATCTGAGAGTCCAGGGCCGACAGGTTCTGGTGGAGCGAGGGAAGGTTCTCCTCCTCCGGCCCCCCCGAGTACTGAGGAGGAACCACGAGTCAGCACATTCCTGAGGTTCTGACGAGTCATGCTGACGGAGACTCACGCTGCTCACGAGGCCTTTGAAGAGCACGAGCTCATCGGACAGCTGCTTCGCCCGCAGGGACAACTCGTCCTGGCACACCTCGCCCTCCTGCAGCTCCTGCACACACACACACACACACACATGAACACACACATGCACACACACGAACACACACACACACACATGAACACACATGAACACACACACACACACACACACATGAACACACATGAACACACACACACACACACCCACACACATGAACACACACACAATCAAAAGGAAAAGTAAGAAGAAGAACAAGAACAAAAAGAAGAACAAGAAGAAGAACAAGAACAAAAAGAAGAAGAAGAAGAAGAAGAAGAAGAAGAAGAAGAAGAAGAAGAAGAGGGAACATATTTACCTCCTCCAGCTCAGAGACTTTCTCCTGGAGGTCCATCCTGGCCGAGACCTCCTCCTCCCACCTGACCACAGGTATGACGATGAGGTACTATCATGAAGTACTATAGTAAAGTACTATAATAAAGTACTATAATAAAGTACTATAATAAAGTACTACAGTAAAGTACGATAGTAAAGTACTACAGTAAAGTACTATAATAAAGTACTATAATGAAGTACTACAGTAAAGTACTATCATGAAGTACTCTAGTAAAGTACTATAATAAAGTACTATAACAAAGTACTATAACAAAGTACTACAGTAAAGTACTATAATGAAGTACTCTAGTAAAGTACTATAATAAAGTATTATAATAGAGTACTATAATAAAGTACTATAGTAAAGTACTATAATAAAGTATTATAATAGAGTACTATAGTAAAGTACGATAGTAAAGTACTATAATAAAGTATCTTGACAGTTTTCCTGAGTCTTCTTCTATACAACATGATGCTGCTGTTTTCCACATCTCTCACACTCCCCTCCAACACACACACACGCACACACACACACAGACACACACACACACACAGACACACACACACACACAGACACACACACACACACACACACACACACACACACACAGACACACACACACAGACACACACACACACAGACACACACACACACACACACAGACACACACACACACACACACACACACACACACACACACACACACACATACACACACACACACACACACACACACAGACACACACACACACACAGACACACACACACACACAGACACACACACACGCACACACACACACAGACACACACACACACACACACACACACACACAGACACACACACACACACACACACACACACACACACACAGACACACACACAGACACACACACACACACACACACACAGACACACACACAGACACACACACACACACACACACACACACACGCACACACACACAGACACACACAGACACACACACACACAGACACACACGCACACACACATACACACACACACACACGCACACACACAGACACACCAGTGGCGGCTGGTGAATCTTTTTTTTGGGGGCAGTTGGGCGACGCGGTTTAAATATCACTGAACAATGAGAAAGAGGTTGTGAGTAGAATATATAGAACACAAAGCTTTAAGGAACACAGCGTGCTCAACACGGTCCAACAACAACTAAACACACTGTGACTTTAGAGGCTCAGAGCAGCTTTAAGGAACATGGGGGGCGGGGCTTCAGACACATGGGGGGCGGGGCTTCAGACACATGGGGACAGAGCCTCTCCTGTAGAGTCGCTCCTCTCTCTAAAGTCTCCATAACTCTCTGGTTAAAGTCATCATGTCTGTAATCAGCCTCCATCATTCTGAGGGAAAGTGTCTGTTTCACAACTTCTTCCTTGTGTTTCGATGCAGTTCGGTCTGCAGACAGGGTTAGCTTCAGGCTGTTAGCTCGTTAGCTTCATGCTGTTAGCTTCATGCTGTTAGCTTCATGCTGTTAGCTCGTTAGCTTCATGCTGTTAGCTTCATGCTGTTAGCTAGTTAGCTTCATGCTGTTAGCTTCATGCTGTTATCTCGTTAGCTTCATGCTGTTAGCTTCATGCTGTTAGCTCGTTAGCTTCATGCTGTTAGCGAGTTAGCTCCATGCTCTTAGCTAGATGCTGCGTTAACATTCGTGCTTTCCACTTGTCTGCAGCTCTTTAGGCCCCTCCCCCCGTTGTAGTCCAGAGAGTTTCAGTCCCTTTGGAACAACAGACAGGGGAAACTAAACAGCATTACTCACTGAGCTCCAGCTGACAGCTCCGTTAGCTAACAGCGCCGTTAGCTACCTGCTCCCGTAGCTCTGTGGAGCTCTCTGGCTGAGGGAACGATACCGGTCTCTGATTGGCCGAATAGTCCAGTCACGTGAAATAATAAACGATGTCATTGGCCAGGGCACATTTTTGCGCCCCAAGATTCTCGTTTCATCCTCCAATGAGAAGCCGTCCTTGCCGAAACGACCGTGAAATGTTTGCTCGCTGTCAGACACATCGTTGGGCGCCCCGTAAAGGGGGCGGGGCTTCTCTCCGTGATAATGGCGATATATTATATTTGTTCACATTAACTTAAGTGGTTGTTGACAGGCTTACGGTCTCCCGCACACATTTAGCGCGTCAACACGGTATATTTACTATTGAAATGATTTGGCATATAATGTTTTTTGACAGGATGTATTTTTATTTTAAATTTTTTTTCATCTCAAAATTTTAAGAGCGGCGGCGCCCTAGCGCCCCCTATGGACGCACCGCCACTGACACACACACAGACACACACTCACAGACACACACTCACATACACACTGATCCCTCCTGAGATGATGAGTCAACAGGGACGACAAATAACGTTTCAATAAATAAATAAAAAATACACAGAACAAGAAAACATGAAAATGGAGAGAGAGAGAGAGAGAGAGAGAGAGAGAGAGAGAGAGAGAGAGAGAGAGAGGGAAAGAGAGAGTAGACCGGTGACATCACTGGCTGTCACAGGCCAGTGCTGCATTGCAGGTACCAGGACAAGAGGGGGGGACAGACAGACAGACAGGTGGAGGTGGTGGGGGGGGGGGGGGGGGGGTGACAGACAGACAGGTGGAGCTACAATGAAAGACGGAGAGGTCACGACCTCTATGGACGGCTGCAGCCCAGAGGGCAGTTCAGTGGAACGGCTTCAGATTCTACAATACCCATGAGCCTCCTGCTCCTCCAACCTGACCCGCTCCACCCTTAAGCCTGACCTGCTCCACCCTTAAACCTGACCCGCTCCACCCTATGTATATGTATATATATATATATATATATATATATACACATATATATGTTTTTTAGGTGTTATTGATTAACAAAATTATTATTTTTTATTAATTATTTCAAGGAAAGTTATTTGTTTAATTTATAAGGCAAATAAAAAAAGTTTTTCATTTGATTTATGCCATATTGTGATATATATATATATATAAAATAATATACATATGGTTTAATAATAATAAATACAGTTAATTGTATAGTTTATGTGATTTTTGCCGCATTGTGATATTTATATTATATATAGATATATATAATATATATATATATATATATATATTCTATATTTAAAATAATATAAGTATATATATTAATATAAATAATAAATATATATATATAAATAAATATATATGATTTTAGTGATATTTCAGTGGAACATCAACAGGGCTCACCTGGTCTTGTACTCGTCCCTCTCTCTCTTCACTTTGGCCAGCACGTTGTTGAGGGCCCGGATCTCCGGGGTGATGGTGTCCACCTGGACCCCGACGCCGTCCGGCTGCGCCCAGGGGCCCCCGTGGGGACCCGGGCGACGACTCCTCCCGTGGCGTGGGGTTGAAGGACCAGATGGCGCCGGGGAGGAACCGCGGCTGGGGGGGAGGGGGCCCGGTTCCGTTGCCGTTGGCGATGGTTCTGGACGGGTCGCTGGGGCTCAGGGCCGGACTGCTGGGGAACCCGGGCGTGGTGAGGTTGCAGTTGGAGTCCTTGGCCCCCGGGTGGAGGCCGGCCCCCAGGGGCTTGTTGTCACACAGAGGAGGGGCGTTCAGGGTCGGGGAGAGGAGGCCGCCGGGCAGGTAGGCCGCGTTGTTGGCGTTGTGGAGCGGGATGAGACCCGGTCTGGCCGGGATGGGCCCGATGAACCCGGTCTGGACCCCCATCTCCTTGGTCGGGGGCCTCTGGGCCCCGCCCCCGCTCTCCAGCGCCTGCTGCAGCTGCTTCTCCAGAACCTTGTTCCTGCGCTCCAGCTCGTGCACCTTGGCCAGGAAGCAGCGGAAGCGCAGGTTCAGGGTCTTCAGGACGCTGATGTTGGAGCCCAGGTCGTTGCGCAGCTCCGCCGCCCCGGGGGGCGGGGGGGGCCCGCGGTGCGGAGGGGGCCCCTGCAGGTGCAGGTAGGCGAGGCCCGAGGGCGGGAAGGAGCCCAGGTCCAGCCCGGACAGCCCGTCCGGGCCGAACCCCCCGTGGTCCCCCAGGAAGTAGCCCGGGTCCAGGATGGCGTAGTCGTTCATCATCTGGTGGTGGTGGGGGTGGGGGGGGTGGGGGTACTGCTGCTGCTGCGGCGGCGGGGGGGCCAGGACGCCGCTGTCCCCCAGGGCCGGATTCATGCTCGAATAGGAGAATCTGAAGTGCTCGAAATCCGGCATCAAGCCAGACTCCTGTGTGGTCTCCTCGAGGAATCAGGACCCCCTGGCGTGTCTGAGCCCCCCCCCGAGACCCCGAACGTGTTTTTGGGAGGGGCTGCAGGCTCGTCCGGTGACGCGGGTTAGAAAGAAGAAGCTTCTTCTCGGCCCCAAAACCGCAGCGACAATAACGAGGATGGAGGATCACGAGCAACGACGACACTGTGCCGCTAAGACCGTGAACGCACCGCGAGGGGGCTGCACCAAAAAGAGATGAGTTTACTTTTATACGCCAACGTGCGCGCGCACTATAACGAAACGTTTATTCTAAGCCTTAGAATGAAGCGTTTGCGAGATATTTTTGCAGCTGTAATAGAAAAAAAAGAATAATACGTATAAATATTTAAATATATCTTTATATAAATCTATAAACATATATGAGCTCCGTACCTGCAGTCAGAGGAGGAACACCGGGACTCGGCACCGGGCGGTGAGGTGTCCACGCCGGCGGCTGACTGACTGACTGCGGCGTTCAGGGACCGGAGTGACTGTAGTAGAGGAGCGCGCTCGGGCTACCGTAAGCACCGGAGGAGAGGCGCACCGCAATATTTACAACGCGTCCTGGATCAACCACGTGACTGGAGGGTTTACAACCTTAAAACACAAGACGTGCTCCTCACTGGAGTTCCTGTGCCGGACAATAGAAATATACTTAAAATATTGATAGTAATAATCATATACGGGGTTCTCTGATGATGTAATGGTGTTAAAATAAACTTTAACTTCTTACCTTTCGATCTAAAATGTTGTATTAATATTACAGGGTTCTTACATATTTAGACCAGTGGATTTCCAGGACTTTAAACCAGATGTCTATGATTAAACTGAAATCTCTGTATAAACATGAAAAATGTAGAAAGTGTTGCGTATCGAGAGCGTACGGCGGCTTATATTTTTTTAATTACTTCATACTCGGCGTAAATGAACATGTGATTATAACACATTTCCATGACTTTTCCCAAACTTTTATGATTTAAGTTTTTTCCATGACTTTTCCAGGCCTGTAAATGACCATTTTAAAATTCCATGACTTTTCCAGGTTTTCCATGACCGTACGAACCCTGACATTAAAGTGAGCTCTGCCGTCGTGGAGACATTGATATGAACCTGTAGATCGTTCCAGTCAAACAAACGACACGGCGGTGCTCCACTCAGGACTTTATTCTCACGCTCAACAGGTCACTTCAATAAAGTTCAGTGTATATAAAAAAGGTTTTCTAATCTCTCTGGGATTGGACGGACGTCGTGGAGGACAGGGCGGCGGCGTCCAGTTACAGGTGAAGGTCGGGACGGGGACGGGGGGTCATGGGACGGGGGTCATGGGTCGGGGAGGACTTCACCCTTGGAGCTCATGTGCAGGACGAGGTCGCACACTCTGTGGCTGTAGGCAAACTCGTTGTCGTACCTGAGGAGAATAAACGTGATATTTATGAACGGGAAAAATGTTTATATATGGATATATAAATAAATATCCATAAATATAATTATATATGTATGTATTTATATATATTTAAATATATATGTGTGTATATTTATATATATACATACATATATATATAAATGAATATCCATAAATATTATTATATATAGATGTATTTATATATATTTAAAGATATATGTGTAAATTTATATATATACATACATATTTATATATATATAAAACATTTTAAAGCCTTTACAAAAATATATACATATATATATATTGATATATATGTATATATTAATATATACATATATATGTATATATTTATATCTAAATCATTTTAAAGCCTTTTAATATATATATATATAACACTTTAAATCCTTTAAAAGAAAAAAAAATATATATATTCTTATATACATGTAAATACATATATATATAATATATATATTTATATATAAGACATGTTAAAGCCTTTAAAATACATATATATATATTTAAGGAGTTTCAATACATGCTTTAAACTAAAGTGTGCAGGAAATGTAGATTTAATTAACTTTAATGTAACTAAGACGTCGTTTCCAGGCGCTCTTTAAATTATAAACTCATGAATGTTTTCTCCACTCAGTTGATAATTGGAAATTCCCTTCCATCCATTTCTCATCGATCCGTTTGAGTCAGATGAAGTATATTTGATCCCGTATTTCCCTCCATGTGCTGTGTGTGATGAAGACGTGTCGTCTCGGTTCCCAGAGGACACACGCGTGTCTCTGAGCAGCCGGACACGCCCACCAGGACACACGCGTGTCTCTGAGCAGCCGGACACGCCCACCAGGACGTCCTGTCCACTCACCATGACACCAGCTTCACGAAGTGCTCGTTGAGGGCGATGCCGGCGCCGGCGTCGAAGATGGAGGAGCGAGTGTCTCCGTTGAAGTCCGTGGACACGACCTGGGAGGAAGAGACACACGTTGACCTCCTCATGCTGAGAGTCCTAACACCTGTGCAGGTGTGTCTGAGGTAGTAATGCAGCATGAGTTCAGCTGGAAGAGGCTTCATAAGCTCTGGTTCCAGGGAGACGCCGTGCTGCCACCTGGTGGCTCGTAGGGGCGCTGCACCCTCTCTGCTATACCTGGTCCTCTGTGTATCCCAGAATGCCCTTCATGGGCCCGTCAGCCGCGGCTTTGATCACCTTCTTGATGTCATCGTACTTAGCCTGAAGGTAGAGACGTTTGAATTAAACGAGGATTCACGCTGTAATGATGATGTCATGATGACGTCATGATGATGTCATGATGACGTCATGATGATGTCATTATGCTGTCATGTTGATGTCATGATGATGTCATGTTGATGTCATAATGATGTCATGATGCTGTCGTTATGATGTCATGTTGATGTCATGATGACGTCATGAAGCTGTCATAATGATGTCATGATGCTGTCGTTATGATGTCATGTTGATGTCATGATGACGTCATGATGCTGTCATGATGATGTCATGTTGATGTCATAATGGCGTCATGATGCTGTCGTTATGATGTCATGATGACGTCATGAAGCTGTCGTTATGATGTCATAATGACGTCATGATGCTGTCATGTTGCTGTCATGATGCTGTCATGATGCTGTCGTGATGATGTCATGTTGATGTCATGATGATGTCATGTTGATGTCATGATGCTGTCGTTATGATGTCATGATGCTGTCATGATGATGTCATGATGCTGTCATGATGCTGTCATGTTGATGTCATGATGATGTCATGATGCTGTCATGTTGATGTCATGATGCTGTCATGTTGATGTCATGATGGTGTCATGATGCTGTCATGTTGCTGTCATGATGCTGTCATGATGCTGTCGTGATGATGTCATGTTGATGTCATGTTGATGTCATGATGCTGTCGTTATGATGTCATGATGCTGTCATGATGCTGTCATGTTGATGTCATGATGCTGTCATGATGCTGTCGTGATGATGTCATGTTGATGTCATGATGATGTCATGTTGATGTCATGATGCTGTCGTTATGATGTCATGATGCTGTCATGATGATGTCATGTTGATGTCATGATGCTGTCGTGATGATGTCATGTTGCTGTCATGATGCTGTCGTTATGATGTCATGATGGTGTCATGATGCTGTCATGTTGCTGTCATGATGCTGTCATGATGCTGTCGTGATGATGTCATGTTGATGTCATGATGATGCCGCGTCATGATGCTGTCGTGATGATGTCATGTTGCTGTCATGATGCTGTCATGTTGATGTCATGATGATGTCATGATGCTGTCGTGATGATGTCATGTTGATGTCATGTTGATGTCATGATGCTGTCGTGATGATGCCATGTTGATGTCATGATGCTGTCATGTTGATGTCATGATGATGTCATGATGATGTCATGTTGATGTCATGTTGATGTCATGATGCTGTCGTGATGATGCCATGTTGATGTCATGATGCTGTCGTGATGATGTCATGTTGATGTCATGTTGATGTCATGATGCTGTCGTGATGATGCCATGTTGATGTCATGATGCTGTCATGTTGATGTCATGTTGCTGTCATGATGATGTCATGTTGTCATGTTGATGTCATGATGATGTTATGATGTCATGTTGATGTCATGATGATGTTATGATGTCATGTTGATGTCATGATGATGTCATGTTGCTGTCATGTTGATGTCATGATGATGTCGTGATGATGTCGCGTTGATGTCATGATGATGTTATGATGTCATGTTGATGTCATGATGATGTCATGTTGCTGTCATGTTGATGTCATGATGATGTCGTGATGATGTCATGTTGATGTCATGATGATGTTATGATGTCATGTTGATGTCATGATGATGTCATGTTGCTGTCATGATGATGTTGTGATGATGTCATGATGATGTTATGATGTCATGTTGATGTCATGATGATGTCATGATGCTGTCGTGATGATGTCATGTTGATGTCATGTTGATGTCATGATGCTGTCGTGATGATGCCATGTTGATGTCATGATGCTGTCATGTTGATGTCATGATGATGTCATGATGATGTCATGTTGATGTCATGTTGATGTCATGTTGATGTCATGATGCTGTCGTGATGATGCCATGTTGATGTCATGATGCTGTCGTGATGATGTCATGTTGATGTCATGTTGATGTCATGATGCTGTCGTGATGATGCCATGTTGATGTCATGATGCTGTCATGTTGATGTCATGTTGCTGTCATGATGATGTCATGTTGTCATGTTGATGTCATGATGATGTTATGATGTCATGTTGATGTCATGATGATGTTATGATGTCATGTTGATGTCATGATGATGTCATGTTGCTGTCATGTTGATGTCATGATGATGTCGTGATGATGTCATGTTGATGTCATGATGATGTTATGATGTCATGTTGATGTCATGATGATGTCATGTTGCTGTCATGTTGATGTCATGATGATGTCGTGATGATGTCATGTTGATGTCATGATGATGTTATGATGTCATGTTGATGTCATGATGATGTCATGTTGCTGTCATGATGATGTTGTGATGATGTCATGATGATGTTATGATGTCATGTTGATGTCATGATGATGTCATGATGCTGTCGTGATGCTGTCATGTTGCTGTCATGATGCTGTCGTGATGATGTCATGTTGATGTCATGATGATGTCATGTTGATGTCATGATGATGTCATGATGCTGTCATGTTGCTGTCATGTTGATGTCATGATGATGTCATGATGATGTTATGATGTCATGTTGATGTCATGATGATGTCATGATGCTGTCATGATGCTGTCATGTTGCTGTCATGTTGATGTCATGATGATGTTATGATGTCATGTTGATGTCATGTTGATGTCATGATGATGTCATGTTGATGTCATGTTGATGTCATGATGATGTCATGATGCTGTCGTGATGATGTCATGTTGATGTCATGATGATGTTATGATGTCATGTTGATGTCATGATGATGTCATGATGATGTCATGATGCTGTCATGTTGATGTCATGATGCTGTCATGTTGATGTCATGATGATGTTATGATGTCATGTTGATGTCATGATGATGTCATGATGATGTCATGTTGATGTCATGATGATGTCATGATGATGTCATGATGATGTCATGTTGATGTCATGTTGATGTCATGATGATGTTATGATGTCATGTTGATGTCATGATGATGTCATGATGATGTCATGTTGCTGTCATGATGCTGTCATGATGATGTCATGATGATGTCCTTGATGATCATATGATGTCATGTTGATGTCATGATGATGTCATGTTGATGTCATGATGATGTCATGATGATGTCATGTTGCTGTCATGATGCTGTCGTGATGATGTCATGTTGATGTTATGATGTCATGTTGATGTCATGATGATGTCATGATGATGTCATGTTGATGTCATGATGATGTCATGATGTTGATGCGTTGATGTCATGATGATGTCATGATGCTGTCGTGATGTCATGATGATGTTATGATGTCATGTTGATGTCATGATGCTGTCACATGTCCGCGATGATGTCATGTTGATGTCATGTTGATGTCATGATGATGTTATGATGTCATGTTGATGTCATGATGATGTCATGTTGCTGCCGCGATGATGTCAGCGTTGATGCCGCGATGATGTTATGATATGTTGATGTCATGATGATGCGTCGATGATGTCATGATGCTGTCATGTTGATGTCATGATGATGTTATGATGTTGATGTCATGATGATGTCATGTTGATGTCATGATGCTGCGATGATGTCATGTTGATGCCGCGTGATGATGTCATGTTGATGTCATGATGCCGCGATGATGTCCTTGCCGCGTGATGATGTCATGATGATGTCATGATGATGTCATGATGATGTCATGTTGATGTCATGATGATGTTATGATGTCATGTTGATGTCATGATGATGTCATGATGATGTCATGATGCTGTCATGTTGATGTCATGATGATGTCATGATGCTGTCGTGATGATGTCATGTTGATGTCATGATGATGTTATGATGTCATGTTGATGTCATGATGATGTCATGATGATGTCATGTTGCTGTCATGATGCTGTCGTGATGATGTCATGTTGATGTCATGATGATGTTATGATGTCATGATGATGTCATGATGATGTCATGTTGCTGTCATGATGCTGTCGTGATGATGTCATGTTGATGTCATGATGATGTTATGATGTCATGTTGATGTCATGTTGATGTCATGATGATGTTATGATGTCATGTTGATGTCATGATGATGTTATGATGTCATGTTGATGTCATGATGATGTTATGATGTCATGTTGATGTCATGATGCTGTCATGTTGCTGTCATGATGATGTTGTGATGATGTCATGTTGCTGTCATGATGCTGTCGTGATGATGTCATGTTGATGTCATGATGATGTTATGATGTCATGTTGATGTCATGATGATGTCATGATGATGTCATGTTGCTGTCATGATGCTGTCGTGATGATGTCATGTTGATGTCATGATGATGTTATGATGTCATGTTGATGTCATGATGATGTCATGATGCTGTCGTGATGTCATGTTGATGTCATGATGATGTCGTGATGCTGTCGTGATGATGTCATGTTGATGTCATGATGATGTTATGATGTCATGTTGCTGTCATGATGATGTTATGATGCTGTCGTGATGACGTCATGTTGATGTCATGATGATGTTAAGCTGTCATGTTGATGTCATGATGACGTCATGAAGCGGCCATAATGCTGTCATGATGGTGTCATGATGCTGTCATGTTGCTGTCATGATGATGTCATGATGCTGTCGTGATGATGTTATGATGCTGTTGTGATGATGTCATGATGCTGTCGTGATGATGTCATGATGATAATATGATGCCGCGATGCTGCCGCGATGATGATGTCAGCGATGCCGTGATGTCATGTGTCGGCGATGATGTTATGATGTCATGTTGATGTCATGATGCTGTCATGATGATGTCATCAAAAGGTGAAGAGACACTCACGGGCTTCTCCAGACGGATGACGATGGGGTCCGCGAGGAGGCGGAGACGTTCCGCACACACTGAAAAGCCATGCCGTGAGTTTACTGGTGAGGAAGAAGAGGGAAGAATTGGAAGAGGAAGGTGAAGGAGGAGAAGAAGTAGAAAGAGAAGAAGGAGAAGACGAGGAAGAGAAAGAAGAAGATGAAAAGGAAGAAGGAGGAGAAGAAGAAAAAGAAGGAGAAGAAGAAGAAAAAGAAGAAGATGAGGAGAAGGATGTTCTCATGAAGTCTTTCAGATGAATCGTTTTATTTATGAATGGATGCTTCTCTACTCGTTTCTATTAATGATCCAGTTCTTTGGGGGCGGGGCTTAACGGCCTCCTCCAGTCATGTGACCTACCCGTTGAGCTCGGGGATGACCTTGCCCACAGCCTTGGCGGCGCCGGTGGAGGCGGGGATGATGTTCTGGGAGGCGCCGCGTCCGTCTCTCCAGAGCTTACCGGAGGGCCCGTCCACCGTCTTCTGGGTGGCGGTGATGGCGTGGATGGTGCTCTGGAGGGGGGGGGGGGGGGGGGGAATACACGTTATAGATAGATAGAAAGATAGATATATACTTTATTAATCCCCAAGGGGAAATTTGTCGTGACAGTAGCAGCAACACACAAGAGTAAAAACAAAACACAAAATATAAGAAACAGGGATGAAAGATATAGAAGTATACAAGTAAAATAAAAGTAAAATACAAACAAAATATATATGTAAATATACAACACACATGCATACACAACACACAACAACACTGACAAATCAAATACACAAAATATTAAATATAGACAGAGTGCAAAAAGCAAAGTGTGTGTGTGCAGAGCAAATGAAATGAAATGTGTGTGTATGTGTGTAGTGCAACCAAATGAGATGTGAAGTGCAGATCAACATAGTAAGTATTCAGTTATTGTTGGGTTATATTGCAATCACGATCTGGCAAGAGGTGGACCGTTATAGAGCCTCATAGCCGCCGCAGGAATGTTCTCCTGTAGAAGTTGCTGTCCTTGTGGCAGCGTGAGGAGACGCCTGGAGAAAGTACTCCTCTGTCCCTGTAGGAGGTGGTGGAGAGGGGTCGGGTGGTCCGGTTGTCCAGTATGGACAGCAGTTTCTTCAACGTCCTCCTCTCCACCACCTGTTCCAGGTGCTCCAGCCTTCCTAACCAGTTTGTTGAGACGGCGAAAGTCACTGCCCGGCGTTGCCCCCAGCAGACAATGGCAAAGGTAAAGACACTGGGCTACAACCGACTGGTAGAATAACTCCAGCATCTGCTGCACACGCTGGAAGGATCGAAGCTTCTTGTGAAAAAAAAGAGTCGACCTCCCCCTTCTTGTACAGTTGATGTTGGCCTTCCAGTTCAGTCAAGGTCATGGAGACGCCCAGGTACTTGTACTCCTCCACCATGTCCACGCCCAATTTGCGTGACACTCCAGAGGGGAGAGCTCTCCTCCTGAAGTCCACCACCATCTCTCTGGTCTTGGCCACGCGTTCAGCCGAAGGTGGTTCCCATCGCCCACCTTTACAAAGTCACTCACCACTGCTCCTGTACCTCCTCCTGTCCATCCCCATTACACCTGACCACTGCAGAATCATCAGAGTACTTGCAGATGGCATGACTCGTGTTGTACTGGAAGTCACTGGTGTACAGGGTGAAGAGGAAGGAGACAGAATAGCCCTCAGCCTGGGCCACTGACCACTGCTCTAGACAGCACACGCCCCATTCTGACAACCGTGGCCTGTGAGGTGGCCAGTGATCCAGAGATGGTGGACGGGCTCATTCTACCACTGGCATTTCTCACCAGGCAGCAGTGGCTGATGGTGTTAAATGCACTGGAGAAGTCAAAGAGTGACTCTCACAGAAAGACACCGGGTTCCATCCAGGTGCGACTGGAGCTCGCTGGTGGCAGGTAGATGATGGCGTCCACCCCACATGAGGCTGGGAAGCAGATTGCAGAGGGTCCAATCGACGATTTCACCTGCGTCGGAGGTGGGCTAAGACCAGCTCTCCAGCACCTTCATCACATGGGAGGTGAGGGCGACCGGTCGGTAGTCGTTGAGGCTGATGGTGTTGACTTTGGGATAGGGACCAGGTACTGGCTGTCTCCATAGCACCGGGATTTCAGCCCAGGCTGAGGTTAAGAGGCGCTAGAGGACACCAGAGGAAGCGGGTGAAGCAGGTCTTTAGGACTCCTCAGCTGATATCAGGATTCCTTTCAGCTTCCGCGCTGGTGTGAAGCCCAGCTGTCTCTCACCTGGGTCAGCCTTCGCCACAGAGAGAGGGGAGGTGATGGTTTACTGTTATTGAGGCCCGGTGGATGTGCAGCCCATAGGGGGACAGAGGGGAGGTGTTTGGTGTGATGTGTGAGAGACAGAGAGGGTCAGAATCAACCTATTGAAAAACAGTTCAGCCTGTTGGTGTCGCCCGACTCCGTCTCTCTCCCCCAGCAGACAATGGCAAAGTGCAGCACAGCCTAACAAATAGTAGAATAACTCCAGCATCTTGCTGCACCACGTTGAAGGATCGAAGCTTTCTCGGGAAAAAGTGACTCCTCCCTTCTTATTACAGGTGATGTTGACCTTCAGATCAGTGTCGACTGTCGATGGAAGCCATGAGGTACTTGCTGTGTAGGTTTCCAGCTGTCTTCTCACCTGGTCAGTGTCACAGGAGAGGGGTGGAGGGCCCATTGTTATTGAGGAGCTGGGTGGTGCAGCTCAGCAGGAGACAGAGGGGGAGGTGTTTGGAGGGTGTGATGTGTGGAGAACAGGAGGGGCTGTGAACGCTGAGCCTATTGAAAAACAGTTCAGCACAGTTGGCCCTCTCCAGGGGAACCCCCAACTGTCTCCTCCCACCACTTAAACCAGTGTCTGCTTCATGCCAGACCACACATCCTGTGTTTGCATTCGCTGAGTTTGGCCTCCAGCTTCCTCCTGTGAGGTCCTTGCCCACTCCCTGAGCACCTTTTTAAGTTTAGCTGAACCTCATCATCCTGTCTCCCGGGCCTGAAAGCAGCAGCTTTCTTCATGTTGGCTGTGAGTCCCTGGTGATCAGGGCTTGTTGTTGGGAAGCAGCGCACGGTGTAGTGATGGGATGGTGGTGTCACAGAACTTGATGTATTCCGTGATGCAGTCGGTCATACTGTTGATGTCCTCCCGTGCGGTCCACACAACACATCCCAGTCCGTTGACTCGGCAGTCCGGTAGAGCGTCGTTAGCCTCCAGAGACCACCTCCTCACAGTCCTGGTGGTCACAGCCCTCACCAGAGGAACAGACCTGGTGTCAGCCGACCAGGTCATGATCAGACCTGCCGAGGGGGAAGGCAGTGGCGCTGTATGCGTCCTTAGTATTAGCATACAGCAAGTCCAGAGTTTTATTGTTCCTTGTTGGGCAGTCTATGTATTGATGGAAGGTTGGCAGAGCTTTATCCAATGTGGTGTGGTTAAAGTCACCAGTGATGGCCATGAATGCTCCAGGCTGATGATTCAGCAGAGCAGACACAGTGGAGTGGATGGTGTTGTATATATGTTGCCATGTGCATGTATTTGTTTACGTGTATTAGTTTTTTGGGTTCAGAATATAATAAGAAATAAATGCAGTATTTTTTGGGGTTCTTCTTCAACACTCGGTATGAATACATTACATTTAATTAAATAAAGTAAAAAATGCATTAAAGTAAAAAAAAAATTATATATAACAAATTAAATGAAGTAAAAAATGAATGAAACATTCAAACTTAAATAAAGTAAAACATTTAACAAAGTAAAAAATTAATTAAATTAAAATGAAAGTAAACAATTCAATAAATGAACTAATAAAAAAACATAACACATTTTAAAATGTAAAAAATTCAAGAAAGTAATTTTCTTTTATAAAGAAATTCAAGAAAGTAAAAAAAATGAAACATTAAAACTTAAATATATATATCTTTTTAAATAAAAATAAAAAACTTAAACAATGAAAAATGTAAAAAAATAAATAAAAGAAACACAACTAATTAAATGACATTAAATTTCAGAAAATAAGTCATTTTTGTCTTGGGTTTCAGGCATCAGGCTTCTTGTGAATTGCTTTTATTAATAATGAATAAATAAAGTCTAAACTGTGACCATTTGACTAAGTAAGCAAACGGGCTCTTTACCATGAGACCCTCCACGATGCCGAAGTTGTCGTTGATGACCTTGGCGACGGGCGCCAGGCAGTTGGTGGTGCAGGAGGCGTTGCTACGGAGACGGAGACCCATTACAAACCAGCCATTGAAAAGTCACCCACGACGTTTTCCTGCCCGACGACACGCCACTCACCTCACCACCTTCATGGAGTTGTCGTACTTCTCGTGGTTGACGCCCATGACGAACATGGGGGCGTCGGCGCTGGGGGCGGAGATCACCACCCTCTTGGCTCCGCCCTTCAGGTGAGCCTGGACGGACCAATGAGGTGGAGGCGGGGGGTCAGCGGCTTAAAAAATGCAGCTTTAAATCCATTGAATCACTTTAACTGAGCTTACGGAGGCCTTCTCGATGGTGGTGAACACGCCGGTGGACTCCACCACGTAGTCGGCGCCGGCGTCGCCCCACTTGATGTTGGCGGGGTCCTTCCTGTTGGAGCAGACGGGTTTTAAACTGCGCTGGGATCAAATGTTAAAGAAGAAGACGTGACTTTAACGATAATAGTTCTCTAAAGTGGTCGTACTCGTGGAAGATCGTGATGTGCATGCTGCCGATGACCAGCTTGCCGCCCTCGGCCTTCACCTCTCCGAGCTTAAACACGCCGTGGGTGGAGTCGTACTTGAACATGTAGACCTGCGAGACGGGGAGAAGGGCAGCAGAAGCTCTTCGGTCAGATGTGATTGGAACGTTTGGAAAGTCTCTCGTTCTCTCTCAGGAGAGACGGGTGAGCAACAGGAAGTGCCCTCACCATGTAGTCCAGGTCGATGAAGGGGTCGTTGATGGCCACCACCTCCACTTTGCCTCCCGAGGCGGCGGCGCGGGTCACCAGGCGGCCGATACGGCCAAATCTGAAGAGGAGAGGCTGTTTATTCATGGAAGCGACCGCTGCACTGCCCCTCTCCGGCCAGCAGGGGGCACTGTGAGCCAAACTGAGAAGGGAGTCGCGGGACGAGGGACGCGGCAGGGGGCCATGAAGGCCCCGCCCCCTTTACTGAAGATAACGATGGCCGGCAGCCGAGAGCCTAAACATGGCCGCCGGCACGGGGTCAAACGGAGAGGGGGGGGGGACGGGAGTCGGGTTACATACCTGCTGCGTCTCGTCGAGACAGTTTGACAATCACTGCCCCCCCCCCCCCTCTCGTAAAGGTCAGGTCCTGAAAGGTCCTGGAGGATTGGCTCTGACATCAGAAGCAGCAAGACGTGCTTCATGTGCTTCATCAGACTCCTGAAGAAGGTTCTCAGTAGAACCTTCTGGGGGGTTCTGTGAACCCACTGGATGACAACAACCCGGCTGAAACCTTCAGCATAGAAAAGGGGTTGTCGGTAGAACGCCCTGGTCCGGTTCTTGTAGCAGCCATAGAAAGTGGAAAGGTTCTCTAAAGAACCTCTCAGAGGGTTCTGGTGGAACCATTACACCTGATAAGAGTCCTCTATAGAACCTCTCAGAGGGTTCTAGTGGAACCATTACACCTGATAAGAGTCCTCTATAGAACCTCTCATCGAGGGTTCTGGGTGGAACCATTACACCTGATAAGAGTCCTCTATAGAACCTCTCATAGAGGGTTCTGGGTGGAACCATTACACCTGATAAGAGTCCTCTATAGAACCTCTCATAGAGGGTTCTGGGTGGAACCATTACACCTGATAAGAGTCCTCTATAGAACCTCTCATCGAGGGTTCTAGTGGAACCATTACACCTGATAAGAGTCCTCTATAGAACCTCTCATAGAGGGTTCTGGGTGGAACCATTACACCTGATAAGAGTCCTCTATAGAACCTCTCAGAGGGTTCTAGTGGAACCATTTCACCTGATAAGAGTCCTCTATAGAACCTCTCATCGAGGGTTCTAGTGGAACCATTACACCTGATAAGAGTCCTCTATAGAACCTCTCATCGAGGGTTCTGGGTGGAACCATTACACCTGATAAGAGTCCTCTATAGAACCTCTCATAGAGGGTTCTGGGTGGAACCATTACACCTGATAAGAGTCCTCTATATAACCTCTCATAGAGGGTTCTGGGTGGAACCATTACACCTGATAAGAGTCCTCTATAGAACCTCTCATTGAGGGTTCTAGTGGAACCATTACACCTGATAAGAGTCCTCTATAGAACCTCTCATAGAGGGTTCTGGGTGGAACCATTACACCTGATAAGAGTCCTCTATAGAACCTCTCAGAGGGTTCTGGTGGAACCATTACACCTGATAAGAGTCCTCTATAGAACCTCTCATCGAGGGTTCTAGTGGAACCATTACACCTGATAAGAGTCCTCTATAGAACCTCTCATCGAGGGTTCTGGGTGGAACCATTACACCTGATAAGAGTCCTCTATAGAACCTCTCATAGAGGGTTCTCGGTGGAACCATTACACCAGAGATGAGTCCTCTATAGAACCTCTCATAGAGGGTTCTAGGTGGAACCATTACACCAGAGATGAGTCCTCTATAGAACCTCTCTCAGAGGGTTCTGCGTGGAACCATTACACCTTAGATGAGTCCTCTATAGAACCTCTCATCGAGGGTTCTGGGTGGAACCATTACACCTGATAAGAGTCCTCTATAGAACCTCTCAGAGGGTTCTAGTGGAACCATTACACCTGATAAGAGTCCTCTATAGAACCTCTCATCGAGGGTTCTGGGTGGAACCATTACACCTGATAAGAGTCCTCTATAGAACCTCTCATAGAGGGTTCTGGGTGGAACCATTACACCAGAGATGAGTCCTCTATAGAACCTCTCATAGAGGGTTCTAGGTGGAACCATTACACCAGAGATGAGTCCTCTATAGAACCTCTCTCAGAGGGTTCTGGGTGGAACCATTACACCTGAGATGAGTCCTCTATAGAACCTCTCATCGAGGGTTCTGGGTGGAACCATTACACCTGATAAGAGTCCTCTATAGAACCTCTCATAGATGGTTCTGGGTGGAACCATTACACCTGATAAGAGTCCTCTATAGAACCTCTCAGAGGGTTCTGGGTTCCGTGATCAAGAGCAGAACGTTCCTGAGGCTCAGTGTCGGTTCCAAAAGGTTAGAGGATTAAAAATAGACAAGAGGGGGGGGGGGGGGGATGAAAGGAGTGAGACAGCTGAGGAGTGATACGGACGGAGAGGAGATTGGAGGCGGAATGAGGGAGGGGTGTGTTTGGGGGGGGGGGGCAACCGTGCCACCGCAACCCTAAGAATAACCAGAGAATAGACGGGTCCTTAGGCTCCGCCCCCAAACCGCATTTCGAGAGCTTTGAAGATCAACAAGCGTTCAACATTCTTCAGGCTGTTTGTCTGTTTGTCAGAAAATCAACGTTTGTGCATTTTTTATTATATTTTATTTTGCGTTACGTTCATTTGTGATTTAAAATGTATACGCTTAAAATTCATTTAATTGTATTAATTTAATGCATTTAATGTAACGTTAAGGCTTTAATACTGTGTAGAGATAACACATATGTGGTATTAATTGATTAATAATGTGAGGAAATGCTTAAAATTATTATTATCCAATATTCACAATGTCCTAAAAACTAAATTATTCTTTAAAAAAATCATCAAGTTAATCAAATAAAAACTAAATAATCCTAACATGTTGCGTACAGTATTTAATCCATAAACCACAAAGAGGAAGTTATATTTTGTATTTCTTTTGGATTAAATCAGCAATAAAATATTAATTTCGTTAGTAGTAATAATAATAATAATAATAATGCATTTATAGCGCTTTTCAAGCTACTCAAAGTCACTTTACATAACATTTAAAACATCCTAAAAGCTTCACAATACAAATAACTAACATGACAATAAAAACAATAAGAACATTAAAACAACAACAGAGAGCTTGGACTCACCCGTTGATTCCGATCTTCACCATGTCGTCTGAGTGTTCTCACTGCAGAGACGGCGTCATGCATTAACTCAGAGACACGTCACGACAGGAATAAACAAATACATTTACAAACAAACAAAACTTTAACTTACAAACTTCATAAAAACTGAACTTTGAACATGAATTAACTTTTTAAAGCTGCAGAAGCTTTAAGACCTCAGGAAATATGAGACGAGTTTGTTTCTCTACAAATTTGATGCATACAAAATTAAATTAAACTAAAATTAAACTACAGCGTTGGTTCATAAAGTGTAAAGTATAAAGTACAAAGTATAAGGAGTATAAAGTATAAGGAGTATAAAGTCTACCGTGAGTGAAGTCTGTCCTCGGCTGGGAGAAGTGAGAGCGGGGGACGAGCTCGAGGACTCAGGGCCATATATTCTCACAGCCCCCCCCCCCTGTCACACACACACACACACAGAATGTCAAGGTCGCGTGCAGCTGCCGGTCAGTCCAGAGGTCACGGGGTTTACAGGAGAGTCTTTTTACACAAAACTAAACTCATGTCAAACATTCAGATTTATTCTTTCTTTATTTATTTATCCTGTATTCATGGGATAAAAATATTTACGGCGTAAACAATGTGGGTGCTTTAAAATTAATAAAAGTGATATTCAACACATTCCTCCTCAGAGCAAACTACATTAAATCATAGAAAATATTCCTAATAATATGCCCCCTGGTGGTCAGGAGAGAGAATGCAGCTTTAACACATGAAGCATAGACTTCTATACAACCAGAGGAGTCGCCCCCTGGTGGTCAGGAGAGAGAATGCAGCTTTAACACATGAAGCATAGACTTCTATACAACCAGAGGAGTCGCCCCCTGGTGGTCAGGAGAGATAATGCAGCTTTAACACATGAAACATAGACTTCTATACAACCAGAGGAGTCGCCCCCTGGTGGTCAGGAGAGAGAATGTAGCTTTAACACATGAAGCAGAGACTTCTATACAACCAGAGGAGCCGCCCCCTGGTGGTCAGGAGAGAGAATGCAGCTGTAACACATGAAGCATCGGCTTCTATAATAGTGTGAATAAGTTTAGCAGCTGTATCGTGAACTGGGTCTCGAGGCTCTCGTGTCTGAGCCTGCAGGACGGAGATGAGGGATTAAACCCAAACGTCACCAGAGAGTTGCGTGGGATCCGAACCCGAGCGCCCACAATGCTGCCGGCCGACGGAAATACAGTTCTTTAAGTCAGCCGGGGCGGGTCGACGTAAAGGTCGGTCTATAAATACGACGCCCGACCTTCTCGTGCTCCGAGCCCGACGCCGGCCGGGACCTCGAATGTCAAAGGGTTCCACATTTGGTCGCGAGACCCGACGAGCCGGGAGGTCAAAGGTCGGGAGCGTCTCTGGAAAAAGAAGAAAGAAAATAAAAGGGACCGTCTCTCTGCGTTTGAGCTAAAACAAACAAAAATAACGATAACATGTTGATGAATATTATAAGCCTAGGTTGTTTTATCTGTGGAAACGGGTTAAATAAATACATTAAAAGGTAAATATCTATCAAAGCTTTGGTGTTTTCTTCCAGGTGAGTTTCGGTCTCTCAAGGTGCAGCAGGTATTACGTAACTTTAAAACCCATTTGGATTTGCCCAAAATGAGGATTACAGCAACAAGCAGCTGACTTTTGTATTTCACATTTATCATTTTGTTCAAAGGAACTTCAAAAAACATGTTTCCATACCTGTGCTTAAGTACACAATTGAGATCAGACTTGTTTTATTCTCACTTCAAAATAAAACGGACATGTTTTTTTATTGTGGCGTTCCCACTTGAGCATATTGGCCGTTTGTGTATTTTTGGACTCCAGTGTCTCGTGAGGGTCGTTGGTCGTCACTGAAGTTCAGGAGACGCGTCACATGACCTTCTGCTTGGGTTCTGATTGACACGAGTCACCTCTAAATTATAATTAAAACAAATTTAAAATGTACCAATTAGTAAAAAAAGATGATGCCACGGAAAGTAAAAATAACTAAAATAAATTCAGATTTAGATTTTTTGTGCCACCATCTTTTTTTTTGTTATTTACAAAATAAAGGAAAATAAATCCTTATTTGTTTGAGTTATATTTACTTTTTTAAATGTTATAAAAAAGGTTAGCATTTTTTTAAATAAAATTATTTAAAAAAGTAAAGATAACTATAATAAATATTTTTTCAAATGTTATAAAAAAGTTATAACATTTTTTCTAACATTATTTAAAAAAGTAAAGATAACTAAAATAAATATTTTTTCAAATGTTATAAAAAAGTTATAACATTTTTTCTAACATTATTTAAAAAAGTAAAGATAACTAAAATAAATATTTTTTAAATGATAGAAAAAAGAAAAAAAACGTAACCATTTATTTTTACTTTAAAATGTATTTTTATTTACTACATATTACAAAATAAAAAAAAGACATTTCTTTTCTTTGATATCATATTTATATTTTAATATGATATAGGAAGACGCACCATAAAGGTCAAGAAGCGGATTAGTGGGCGATGAAACCCGCCGACCCCCCGGGCGAGTCTGTTATCGTCTTCATCCTAAAACATGACGAAGACGAGCCGGGAAAAATGTTTATAGGGAAATAAAAATACGACACAGGACTTTCACCCAGGAGACCGGTGTTCAAGTCCAAGAAGTGGACCAAGAAGTTTTGTTGCGTTTTCATGATTGTTTTTTAACATTTTGAGTCAAACCTTCTTTTTTATTTTGATAAAACTAAAATGAAACGTTGACGACGTTTACTCTGAAACGTAACTGGAGGATGAAGAGAAGAAGAGTCAGAAGAAGATAAAAGAGGACGAACAGATGATCTGCTTGAAGAGGTCTCCATCGCTCTCTCTGCTCTCTGGCGCCCTCTAGTGGAAACACCAGGAGACGCACCGCCGGCACAGCTGTGACCTTCTGAAGTCGCTGGAGTCTCTTTGTGTCTCTTGACAGCTTCTGCCTGGAGTCGTGTTGTGTGTCTTTGTGTGTCTTTCTTTCCCCTCTGCTGTTCTCCCTGTACACCAACAGCTGCACCTCCAGTCACCAGTCCGTCAAGCTCCTAAAGTTCGCGGATGACACCACCCACATAGCAAACTGACTCCGTTCCAGATCCGCCCCAAATCCGCCATAGACTCCGGGAAGGCTCCGCAAAACGGGTCCGGATCGGCGGCTAAATGCACACCGCGCCGGATCCGGAACAGATGCGCGCTGCGTAATATTGGCGGATACGGGGCGGATACGGGGCGGATCCGCCCCGTATCCGCCAATATTACGCAGATATTCATAAAATATTGACCCTTCCATAAAGCGGCTCATTTGGCCCAGATCAAGCTAACAAATATGCATCAATGCAACAACAACAAAATGCAAACGTAAATAATGTCAAACAGTTTTTTATTTGAAAGGACAAATTTATATACACACACATTTAAAAAAGATATATTTTAAGTCTGTTCAGTGTGGGGGACGTCTACAGTAGCACGCCTCCTGGAGCTACCCCGGTCTGCTGCCAGGTTGAACCACCGAATGGCGTGCTTAAGAACCTGGTCGTCAGTGGACGCATGTGTTGAGTGATTCTTTCTGACAGCATCTGTAATCACACAAGCAGATACAAAATCACATGAATACTCAGTGCAACATAAATCAGACATGCAGTCTAAAATCTAGTGGCTGTCTGGCACTTAAAGTGTGCTATGCTAAATATAGTCAAGTCAAGTCAAGTCAAGTCTTTTATTGTCAGATACACAGAAGAAACTGTTCTCCAGTCTCTGTGTGCGAGACCGGATGATACGGTACCGCCTTCCAGAAGGCAGCGGGGTGAACAGGCTGAAGGCTGGATGATGGCAGTCCTTTAGGATCCTGCCAGTCTTCCTGAGGCATCGTGTGCGGTATGCGTCCTGCAGGGCTGGGAGCTCCCTACCGATGATGAACTCCGCAGTCCTGACCACACTGCGTAGGGCCTTGCGGTCCTTGGCTGTGCAGCTCCCACACTGTGATGCACCCAGTCAGGATGCTTTCTATTGTGCATCTGTAGAAATTGGTGAGGATGACTGAATCCATGCCAAACTTCTTCAGTCTCCTCAGGAAGAAGAGGCGCTTCTTGGCCGCTGACCACCTTGTCTGTGTGAGCAGACCAGGTGAGGTCGTTGCTGATGTTGACCCCGAGGAACCTGAAGCAGCTGACCATCTCCACTCCATAGAGCTAATATATCATATAACTATTATGTAAAGGTATAGTTGAGTAACATTCACCTAAATAGAGAATAAAGTTGCAATTCAAACATTTTATTTAGAAACATGGTTATTCGTTAGTTTGAACACAAAGACCTCCGGGTGAAATCAAATTGTTTTCATTATATATGAGTTACTTACGCAGGAGCAAAGTCTTGGACGTCATTAGATTGAAAGATTTTTTTCCATGAATCCCTTTCCAATTTATGGACTTGCCAACATCATCAGTGAACATGCGTGCGAGGATGTTCCACGTTGCACGTTTTACATCATGTCCTCCGATTGTTCCCAGGGAGGAAATCTAAAATGGATAGAAAAAGTACTATTAATATTTGATATTGTTTAAAAAAACATTACCATCAAACAGGGTATTATCTAGTGTTAATGACATACAATAGATTTTAATGAGCTTTGCGTGAGATTCTTAACCCTTGTGTTGCCTTAGGGTCATTTTGACCCGAATCAATATTACACCCTCCCCCCGCCTTAGGATTAATTTGACCCCATTCAATGTTTAATGTCGGTGTTCTTTCGGTAGTCAACAAACAAACATAAAGTGCCTCACACTTAAACTTGGAAAACAATATTAATTCTAATAATTTTCTGGAGGTTTTAATTGCTGGCGTCAAATTGAACCCAAAGGGTAAAATATGTTAGTAAATATAAAGGTAACAGGAGGGTGAAACATTGAATCGGGTCAAAATGACCCTAAGGGTAAAATATGTTAGTAAATATAAAGGTAACAGGAGGGTGAAACATTGAATCGGGTCAAAATGACCCTAAGGCAACACAAGGGTTAAAAAAACAACAACTCACCACTCTCCTTCATTATAGCGTTGGCTGGATCTTTGAGCTGTTGCTCGTAAAAAAGGGAAAAAGGTAACGATTAAGAGATTTTACATCAAATATGGAAACATCAAGTGTTATACAACTCCATTAATCCAATCGTAATGATCATATTCACTTGGATTCAATGTGACAGTGTGTATTGCATGTCTCGTATCCAATTTACCATCGTTAACATTGTAAAAAGTGAAATGATTAAAAAGATTCAATTTGAATCCCATAGCTGTTTGAGTTGTTGCTCACCACAGCAGGCAATGGTGTCTGAACCACACCTCGCCCCTCGCCAGGTTGGTGTGTACCCTGCATGGCTTGTTCGCTGTCCTGCTGGTGATGAAGTCTGTGGAGGAGATGGGACAATAGTTGGAGGAGGGGCAACTGTCCCGCTAGTAGATTCTTAAAACAAAACAAAATCTCACCACACTCTTCTTCATTAAAGCGTTGGCTGGATCTTTGAGCTGTTGCTCAAACATGTCCACTTCCTCCATTGTGGTCAACGGAAACGGGTCTCTCCACTCCACTTCTTGACCAGACATTTGTGTCACGCTGGGGCGAACAAAGCTGTCAATTTTGGAAGTTAATTGATGGACCTGCTGTGTTAATTGATGGACCTGCTGTGTAAGCGTCTCCAGCATGGCCATCATTTGAACTTGAGCAGCTATAAAAAAAAACATTAGAATAGCATTTAAAAAGGAGATTTTACATCAAATATGGAAACATCAAGTGTTATACAACTCCATTAATCCAATCGTAATGATCATATTCACTTGGATTCAATGTGACAGTGTGTATTGCATGTCTCGTATCCAATTTACCATCGTTAACATTGTAAAAAGTGAAATGATTAAAAAGATTCAATTTGAATCCCATAGCCGTTTGAGTTGTTGCTCACCACAGCAGGCAATGGTGTCTGAACCACACCTCGCCCCTCGCCAGGTTGGTGTGTACCCTGCATGGCTTGTTCGCTGTCCTGCTGGTGATGAAGTCTGTGGAGGAGATGGGACAATAGTTGGAGGAGGGGCAACTGTCCTGCTAGTGGTTGGACCCTTTTTTTTTTTGGGGTGGCGATTTTCAGTCTCGCTGTCTGCATCCGAGTCCCCAAAGAAATGGCTAGAAATGGAGTTAGGAAAAAAATGTATTATTTGTCATACTATAACATTGAATGACAGACACTTTATTTTATGAAGGTAAAAGAGTTCTAAAGAATACAATTTATACACATTTACTCACACAGGCATTGGCTTTCTCCTTTTAGAACTTGCCTCCTCTTCTGAATGGAGATCAGATGTGTCACAGGACATATATTTTGTTAACCATCGCCTTGCCACCAAGTAATCATCTAAAAATTAAGTCAAAACACAATGAAAAAGTACAGAATTATGACCAGAACAATGTGATTAAAATGTTGTTTCCCCACCCCATATGTAACATAAGGTAAATGTTTTTATGTATTTGTTTAAACTGCTAATTATTAGAATATTAATATAATTAGCATACCGCATGATCTAATTATTCTGACATAATGTGTCTGCCAGTCAGGTTCAGGTTCTTGACGGACCGCCTTGTCCACCCTTTCATCCCTCGGGTAATCTGGCCAAACGCAGCCACCACCACTGTACCAGCTTTGTGGCACGACTGCTACTGTTTTGCTGTCCAAGAATTCAATCAGTCATCAGTCACAGAAATATAACTCTGTTCCAAGAACTTCTGAAAACAATTTAGCAACTAGAAAACAATTTAGCAACTTTAATAAAAACACTACGCTATACATTAAGATAGTATTTTAATGGATTAAAACAAATCTGGTCATTTTAAAGTTAAACAGGTTATACAATTCCCTCTCAAATGTGTCTTTAAGTTGCTGTGAAAACTTCCCTCCAAAAAGACATGCTTACCTGAATTGTAGAGATCGATCCTGATGAACACTTCTGTAAAACTGAGGATGACATTTCAAATTGTAAATTATGTGTTGAGAACTCAATACATACGAATTAAATAAAAACAGGTTTGTGCTGGCCATCTTTATTAGCTTGCGAGCTAGCGCTCTCGTTATTAGCTCGTAGCTAGCGCCTCGTTATTAGCTCGTGAGCTAGCGCCCTCGTTATTAGCTCGTGAGCTAGCGCCTCGTTATTACCTTGCCCAGCTTCAATCGCGCACCTTGTGGAGCTTAAGTATACTAAGTATACTTAAGCTCCAACCAAGAACCACTGAAAATTCAGCGCTAGCTGCAGAAGATAGCTCACCCTAACCCTAACCGAGATAGTTCGAAAAATAGCCATAATTCGACAGTAGCAACACAATTCAACACTTACCTAAGTAATATGTCTGGCGCGAAGAGCTGCAGGTTTGAAAATTCCAGTTTGGAAAGTCGAGGCGCAGAAGTCAGAGGAGCAACGATTTAGAACAACCGCCGCTGTGTGAACCGGATGCAGATGCGGGTGGATCCGGTTCACATGACCAAACCGAGTGCGGCAGTAGGGCGGATCTAGCGACCTGAGGGCGGATCTAGCGACCTGAGGGCGGATCCGCCCCGGAATCAGCTGCTATCTGGGCACCCTCATTGGGCTCATCTCTGGTGGGGACGAGACCGCCTACAGGTGGGAGACTGACCACCTGGTGACCTGGTGCAGCCAGAACAACCTGGAGCTCAACGCTCTAAAGACAGTGGAGATGGTTGTGGATTTCAGGAGGAATGCAGCCCCACCCGCCCCTCTCATCCTGTGTGACTCCCCCGTCGACGCTGTGGAGTCCTTCCGCTTCCTGGGCTCCATCATCTCCCAGGACCTCAAGTGGGAGCTGAACATCCGCTCCATCACCAAGAAGGCCCAGCAGAGGATGTTCTTCCTGAGGCAGCTGAGGAAATTCAACCTGCCAGGGAGAATGATGGTACAATTCTACACGGCCATCGTTGAGTCCATCATCTGCTCCTCCATCACCGTCTGGCACCCTGCAGCCACAGCCAAAGACAAGCGCAGGCTGCAGAGCATCATCCGCTCGGCCGAGAGGGTTATCGGCTGCAATCTGCCTTCCCTCCAGGTCCTGTTCACTTCCAGGTCACTGAAGCGGGCCAGAAAGATTGTCGCTGACCCCTCCCACCCTGGACACTCCCTGTTCGAGTCCATCAGGACAAAGACCACCCGCCACACCAAAAGTTTTTTCCCGTCGGCAGTCGGGCTCATCAATGGAACCCGGGACTGACTGACTGTCACCCCCAGGACTACCACCTCTTCTTCCACCTTCCTCTCTCCTCCTTCTTCCCGCTCCTTCCTCTTCCTCCTCCTCCCTCTTCCTCCCACTCCTCCTCCTCCTTCTTCTTCCCTCCTCCACACACGTCACTTTAACATGCACTTTAACTTGAGGCCTCCTCCACACACATGCCACTTTATTTGCATGCACTTTAACTTAAACACACGCCACGCGTAACATACACTTTTAACTAAAACACACCACTTGAAGCACACACCCAAACACTTTCACATTATTTGTTGTCTTTCTGTCGTGTTGATTGTTGTTTGTTTGTCATGTCCAAATGTTGCACCTTCCGCCAAAAAAAATTCCTCGTTTGTGTAAACATTCCTGGCAATAAAACTGTTTCTGATTCTGATTCTGATTCTGATTCTGGTTGTGTTGTGTGTCTTTGTGGTTGTGTTGTGTGTCTTTGTGGTTGTGTTGTGTGTCTTTGTGGTTGTGTTGTGTGTCTTTGTGGTTGTGTTGTGTCTCTTTGTGGTTGTGTTGTGTCGTGTGTCTTTGTGGTTGTGTTGTGTGTCTTGGTAGTTGTGTTGTGTCTCTTTGTAGTTCTGCTGTGTGTCTTTGTAGTTGTGTTGTGTGTCTTTGTGGTTGTGTTGTGTCTCTTTGTAGTTGTGTTGTGTGTCTTTGTGGTTGTGTTGTGTCTCTTTGTAGTTGTGTTGTGTGTCTTTGTGGTTGTGTTGTGTCTCTTTGTAGTTGTGTTGTGTGTCTTTGTGGTTGTGTTGTGTGTCTTGGTAGTTGTGTTGTGTGTCTTTGTGGTTGTGTTGTGTCTCTTTGTGGTTGTGTTGTGTGTCTTTGTAGTTGTGTTGTGTGTCTTTGTGGTTGTTTTGTGTCTCTTTGTGGTTGTTTTGTGTGTCTTTGTGGTTGTTTTGTGTCTCTTTGTGGTTGTGTTGTGTGTCTTTGTAGTTGTGTTGTGTCTCTTTGTGGTTGTTTTGTGTGTCTTTGTGGTTGTTTTGTGTCTCTTTGTGGTTGTTTTGTGTCTCTTTGTAGTCGTTTTGTGTCTCTTTGTAGTCGTGCTGTGTCTCTTTGTAGTCGTTTTGTGTCTCTTTGTAGTTGTTTTGTGTCTCTTTGTGGTTGTGTTGTGGATCTAACTGTTTGTCTTCAACACACACCCGACCAGCTGGACAATAAGGGATGCACACACACACACACACACGGCTATAAATAGAGAGTGAAGTCTTTGACATGAAGATACGTAACATTTCTCCTTCTTGTCATCTCTCTCCTCCTCTCCTCCTTCCTTTCCTCTCGTCTCTCTCAGCCAGAATACTAAAACACCTCCTCCTCCCCGTCGTCTTCCCTCTCTCTCTCTCTCTCTCTCTCTCCAGCTCAATTATTTTTTTCATTCCTACAGAAACTCATATTTCCCATAAATGTTCTCAGCGTGAACTCGTTGTCCTCGACTCTCAGTGTGACTCATAGACTTTACCCTCTTCCTCCCTCACTCCCTCCTCTTCCTGCCTCACTCCCTCCTCTTCCTCCCTCACTCCCTCCTCTTCCTGCCTCATCCTCCCTCACTCCCTCCTCTTCCTGCCTCACTCCCTCCTCTTCCTCCCTCACTCCCTCCTCTTCCTCCCTCACTCCCTCCTATATATTTAGAGTGTTTGCCGACTCACCACATGACGTCACACCAGGGGGCGACTCCTCTGGTTGTATAGAAGATGCATTCTCTCTCCTGACCACCAGGGGGAGACTCCTCTGGTTGTATAGAAGTCTATGCTTCATGTGTTAAAGCTGCATTCCCTCTCCTGACCACCAGGGGGCGACTCCCCTGGTTGTTTATAAGTCTATGCTTCATGTGTTAAAGCTGTATTCTCTCTCCTGGCCACCAGGGGGCGACTCCTCTGGTTGTATAGAAGTCTATGCTTCATGTGTTAAAGCTGCATTCTCTCTACTGACCACCAGGGGGCGACTCCTCTGGTTGTATAGAAGTCTATGCTTCATGTGTTAAAGCTGCATTCTCTCTCCTGGCCACCAGGGGGCGAGTCCTCTGGTTAGGATGTATATGAAGTGCATGCTGTTGGATTCTTTGTGTTCATTGTTGTGTTTCCTCCAAGACAACAACAGAAAATAAAAAGTGTTTGTGCGACTACGATGACACTAGATGCAGTGTGTGTGTGTTTGTGTGTACGTGTGTGTATGTGTGTGTCTGTGTGTGTATGAGAATCCAGCGAGCAGACTCTCAAAGCTGGAAAACAAAAAGAAAACAGGTAAAGAGAAATTAATTCAACAAAGACTGAACATTAAAACTGAGATGTAAATATAACTTTAAACTCACCACACGTCTTCGTCAGGTGAAGAGTCAGCTCAAAGTTATGATGTTTATTAACTATATATACATATAAATATATAATATAAATAGATAAATACAGTATATATATAAATAATGATATATTATATATAATTATATATAAAATAAATATAAAATAAATAATTATTTATATTTAATAATATAATATACATATATTTATGTATATATATATATAATTGTATATAATTAAATATATTTAATTCTATACAACAATATATAGAATTAAATATTAATAATTATATCCATAATTAAATATATAATTGTGTACAGTTATGAACAGCACATCTGGATATGAACCTGTTGAAAACTCACACCACGTGACCCCCGCGTACTGACGCCGTAGACAGGAAGCAGCCGGTCATCATCACGACGTCATCACGCATCGCGACGTGTGATGTCATCGCGATGTGTGATGTCATCGCGACGTGTGATGTCATCGCGACGTGTGATGTCATCGCAACGTGTGATGTCATCGCGATGTGTGATGTCATCGCGACGTGTGATGTCATCGCAACGTGTGATGTCATCGCGACGTGTGACGTCATCGCGATGTGTGATGTCATCGCGACGTGTGATGTCATCACGATGTTATAACGATGTGTGATGTCATCGCGACGTGTGATGTCATCACGATGTTATAACGATGTGTGATGTCATCGCGATGTGTGATGTCATCGCGATGTGTGATGTCATCACGATGTGTGATGTCATCACGATGTCATCGCGACGTGATGTCATCGCAACGTGTGATGTCATCGCAACGTGCGATGTCATCACGATGTTATAACGATGTGTGATGTCATCGCGACGTGTGATGTCATCGCGACGTGTGATGTCATCGCGACGTGCGATGTCATCACAATGTTATAATGTGTGATGTCATCACGTGTGATGTCATCGCGATGTGTGATGTCATCGCAACGTGTGATGTCATCACGACGTGTGATGTCATCACGATGTCATCGCGACGTGTGATGTCATCGCAACGTGTGATGTCATCGCAACGTGCGATGTCATCACAATGTTATAACGATGTGTGATGTCATCGCGACATGTGACGTCATCGCGACGTGTGATGTCATCGCGACGTGTGATGTCATCACGACGTGTGATGTCATCACGATGTCATCGCGACGTGTGATGTCATCGCAACGTGTGATGTCATCGCAACGTGCGATGTCATCACGATGTTATAACGATGTGTGATGCCATCGCGACGTGCGATGTCATCGCGACGTGCGATGTCATCACGATGTCATCGCGACGTGTGATGTCATCGCGACGTGTGATGTCATCACGATGTCATCTCGACGTGTGATGTCATCGCGACGTGTGATGTCATCACGATGTCATCGCGACGTGTGATGTCATCGCGACGTGTGATGTCATCACGATGTCATCGTGACGTGTGATGTCATCGCGACGTGTGATGGCATCACGATGTCATCGCGACGTGTGATGTCATCACGATGTCATCGCGACGTGTGATGTCATCGCGACGTGTGATGTCATCGCAACGTGTGATGTCATCGCAACGTGCGATGTCATCGCGACGTGTGATGTCATCGCGATGTCATCGCGACGTGTCTCGTGGCTGGAATGTAAATCCAGTTCATGGAGTCCTCGACTGCTGAGGGCCGCTGTGTGTCTTCATCTTCATATTGTGTGTGTGTTGGTGTGTGTGTGTATGTGTGTGTGGGGTGAACAGCTGCAGAGTCCACTGGGCCGACACACATTAACATGCATCGGGTATCGCTCGCATGAAACACTCAAACCCTCCAGAGACGACACGTCGGACAGTGTGTGTCACTCAGTGCGTTTACATGATGGTATAATTCTAATCTTGCTTTAGTCGGACTCTGCTATCTTTTGGGGGATCTTCTGTTATCCCAACATGGCAGTGAGTGAATCATTGGCCTTTGAAAGCATGTCATATCCGATACGATAGGCGGCGCTGTTTTCATTACAACTCGTGGTGATACAGCCATTTCCACTTGACCTCTTCACCACCACCAGCAACAACATTTGGAGAAAGATGGCGAACAGAGAGCGAGGCGAAGCTACATCCCTCTGCTATTCTTCCGTGGTGTTAATAGGAGTACAGCGAATGCAAATGGCGCTGTTGGCTGAGTTGATAACGGAGAGAAGACGCCGTCGCCGAAGGTACACGGAGAATTTAATTTATCGTCTCTTTCGACTTCCGGGTCACGACATGGGAGGGAGGGAGGAGGAGGAGGGCGGCGGGATCTGGAGCATGCGCAAAGATGCAAAGTCCAGTTCCGAATCGAATTCAGAGTTACATGCCGCGAGAGTCGAATTATCAACTGGATCGGACCGAGCTATCCAGGGTGTTAATCGGATCGAAGTCGGACCGCACATAGTCCGACTAAGGTGTTTACATGAAACGGATCATTCGATTTCAGTCCGACTCAGCCAATAATTCGATTGCATGTAAACGCACTGAGTGTGTGTGTGTCAGTGTGTGTGTCAGTGTTTGTGTGTATGTTTGTGTGTGTGTGTGTCAGTGTGTGTGTATGTTTGTGTGTCAGTGTGTGTGTGTGTATGTTTGTGTGTCAGTGTTTGTGTGTCAGTGTGTGTGTGTCAGTGTGTGTGTGTATGTTTGTGTGTCAGTGTGTGTGTATGTTTGTGTGTCAGTGTGTGTGTGTATGTTTGTGTGTCAGTGTTTGTGTGTCAGTGTGTGTGTATGTTTGTGTGTCAGTATGTGTGTGTCAGTGTGTGTGTGTGTATGTTTGTGTGTCAGTGTTTGTGTGTCAGTGTGTGTGTGTATGTTTGTGTGCCAGTGTTTGTGTCAGTGTTTGTGTGTCAGTGTGTGTCAGTGTGTGTGTATGTTTGTGTGTCAGTGTGTGTCAGTGTATGTTTGTGTGTGTGTGTGTCAGTGTGTGTGTGTCAATGTTTGTGTGTCAGTGTGTGTGTCAGTGTGTGTGTGTATGTGTGTGTGTGTGGTAATCAATGTGAGCAGTCATTGAACCATGTATATATTTTGGGTTTTTGGAGTTTATTGTTGCACATTATGAGATATAGTATTATTTCTATATTTATTGTTGTTATCATATTATTATAGACGCTTTACAAAGTATTTATTAACCAATAATATTAGATGTTTTACAAACTACTTATTGGCATTTAACAAGTTATTATACAAAATAATGTTTATTAATTTAGTAAATAAAAGTGACACTGTATATTATAATTATTCATGATTAGTGAACACATCAAAATAAATCAACTATTAACTGTTATCAATAAGCTCATTGATTAATAGTCAGTTAATAATGATTCAACCTGTTTGATTATAGTGTGTGTGTGAGTGTGTATGTGTGTGAATGTGTATGTATGAGTGTATATGTGTGTGTGTGTGAGTGTGTATGTGTGTGAGTGTGTATGTGTGAGTGTGTGTGAGTGTGTATGTGTGTGTATGTGTGTGAGTGTGTATGTGTGTGAGTGTGTGAGTGTATGTGTGTGTATGTGTGAGTGAGTGTGTATATGTGTGTGAGTGTGTATGTGTGAGTGTGTATGTGTGAGTGTGTATTCAATTCAATTCAGTTTATTTGTATAGCCCAATTTCACAAATTTGTCTCGGAGTGCTTTACAATCTGTACACATAGACATCCCTGCCCCAAAACCTCACATCGGACCAGGAAAAACTCCCAAATAACCCTTCATGGGGAAAAAAAGGGAAGAAACCTGGAGGAGAGCAACAGAGGAGGATCCCTCTCCTAGGATGGACAGATGCAATAGATGTAATGTGTACAGAAGGACAGATTTAGAGTTTAAATACATTCAATGAATGTGACAGAGTGTATGAATAGTTCATAGTAGGCATATTCCACGATGGAGACCTCCACGATCCATCAGGCAGATGGCGGTGGGGAGGAGGAGTGGGCGGAGTCTCAACAGGACAGTGGCGTAGTCATGAGCAGGAATTCCACGACCCAGACGATCCATCAGGCAGATAGGATCTATGCCGTCTCATAGGGTCCGATGACCCCATGAGACGTAAAGTCAAAAGGACTTCCGGGGAGAAAGCAGAGTTAGTAACGTGTGATTGTATGTGTGAGTGAGTGTGTATGTGTGAGTGTGTGTGAGTATGTGTATATGTGTGTGAGTGTGTATGTGTGTGTGAGTGTGTATGTGTGTGAGTGTGTATGTGTGAGTGTGTGTGTGTATGTGTGTGTGTGAGTGTGTGTGTGTGTGAGTATGTATGAGTCAAAAAGACAGTGAGGGGGGCAACCAGGGGCGTGCGACGATGGCAAAAAGAGAGAGAAAGAGAGATAGGGAGGGAGAGGGAGAGAGAGAGGGATGGAGAGAGAGAGAGAGGGAGAGAGAGACAAAGACAAAGAGTGATAGGGGGGGAGAGAGAGAGAGGGAGAGAGAGAGAGAGGGAGGAGGGAGAGAGAGAGAGGGAGAGAGAGAGGGGGAGGAGGCGACGTGGATGACACAAACACATCCTCTCTGCTCCTCACACACAGGAGGAGAGGAGGACGGCGAAGAGGAGAGGAGGAGAAGAAGAGGAAGAGAGGGGAGAGAGAGAGGGATGGATGTCCTGTAGAGCCTCTGGGAGACGACATGGGCTGCATCGGATCCCGGACCATCGGTGAGGACCAGCGCCATGTGGACGGGGGATGGAGGGATGAATGGAGGGGTGGAGGGAGGGAGGGATGAATGGAGGGGTGAAGAGGTGGAGGGATGAATGGAGGGATGGAGGGATGAATGGAGGGGAGGAGGGAGGGAGGGATGAATGGAGGGGAGGTCAGAGGCGCCGGCACGAGGGTCTGTTATGGTTCACTAGACCTGTTAGACCTGTTAGACCTGCTAGACCTGTTAGACCTGCTAGACCTGTTAGACCTGCTAGACCTGTTAGACCTGTGGATGTCTGTGTGTCTGTGTCTGTGTGTGTGTGTGTGTGTGTGTGTGTGTCTGTGTGTGTGTCTGTGTGTGTGTGTCTGTGTGTGTGTGTCTGTGTGTGTGTGTCTGTGTGTGTGTGTCTGTGTGTGTGTGTGTGTTGTCATGGCTTGGCTCTCAGCCACAACAAACGCACGATGGAGACCGTGGCGCGAGTAGAAAAAGAGAGAAGTTTTATTCCACCGCTACCGGATAACAACACCGGCGGAAACACAATTCATAGCCCGGAGGTCAGCTGTTCCTGGCTGCTCCTCATCCTACATCCTCCGGCCAGAGAGAGAAAGACTGCAGCCCTCCTCAGGTCCTTTATGGAGATCCTGATTGGATTGAGAGCACCTGGGGAGAGGCTGCACCTGGAGACAATCAGGGAGAGAGAAGCACCCACACACCCCCCCACACCCCAGCAGAGACAGTGAGGCAGAGGTCGTCACACCCACCCCCTTAAAGTCGGTGTCCCAAGGACCACCGGCACCTGCAACCAACCCTATCCCAAACCAAAAAGTAATACTTAGTGCCATGGGGCCCGTGACAGCGCGTCAGCAATAACATTGTCGGACCCCCTAATGTGCCTAATATCAAGGTTGTAAGCCTGAAGAAACAAAGACCACCTCGTCAGTCTTTGGTTGGGACACTTCATTGAATGTAAAAAGGTCAGGGGATTGTGATCTGTGTAAACCACAATTGGTCCTCCTGCTCCCACATATACAGTGAAATGCTGCAACGCGCAAATGAGTGCCAACGCTTCCTTCTCAATAACCGAATAATTCCTTTGGTAGCTGTTAAGTTTCTTTGAAAAGAAACTGACGGGTCTCTCTACCCCCCCCTTGTCAAGCTGGAGCAGAACCGCACCGATTCCCACTTGGCTTGCATCTACTTGGAGACTAAAAGGACGATCAAAACATGGAGCCGCTAACGCCTGAGAGGAGCACAACAGAGCCTTAACCCTCTCAAACGCTCTCTGGCAGTCAACCGACCAAGTATATTTTTCCTTAGCCCTAAGAAGTTCAGTCAAAGGAAACACTGTACTGGAAAAATGTTCACAGAACCTCCTGTAGTAACCCACCATACCCAAAAATCTCTGGAGTTCCTTTTTGGTTGTGGGCTGTGGGTATTCAGATATTGCTCTGACCTTGGCCAGAACTGGAGCCACACAACCCTGACCTACCACATGGCCTAGATATGTCACTGTTGCCTCGGCAAAGACACATTTGGCCAAATTAATAGTCAGATGTGCCTCCGCCAACCGTTCAAACAACCTCTCGATGCGCTGAACATGAGCCGTCCAAGTATCACTGCAAATTACCAAATCGTCCAGATACACCGTACAGCCCTCTAAACCCGACACCACGCGATTCATCAACCGTTGGAATGTAGCAGGGGCATTTTTTAACCCAAACGGCATTACCTTATATGAATAAAGTCCCGATGGTGTGATAAATGCCGCTATTTCCTGTGCTCGCTTGGACAAGGGGACCTGCCAATACCCTTTAAGCAAATCAAATTTGCTAACATATTTTGCAGACCCCACCTGATCTATACAGTCATCCATCCGCGGCAAAGGAAAAGAGTCAGATTTTGTTACCGCATTTACTTTTCTTAGATCAGTACAGAATCTAGGTGTCCCATCCTGCTTCGGCACCAAAATACATGGAGACGCCCAACTAGATGCTGATGGGACCGCAATTTTATTCTCCAACATGTAATTAATCTCTGCATCCAGCCGATTACGCTTGACTGGTGGCATGCGATAAAAATGTTGCTTAATCGGCTGAGCGTCCCCAACATCAATATCATGCTCAGCCCAGTCGGTTTGTGAAGGTGTGTCTCCAAACAGACACAGATATTTGTGTACCACTGCTGAGAGTTCCTCACGTCTTGATTCTGCCAAATGAGACAACAACTTGTCTAAATTATCTAGCGATTCCGAATTTCTCAAACGACCACAGAGCAAACTATCATCTGGTTCAGGCACTATATCCCCTTCATGCGTCAAACCATGTGTCACCGCCACAGCCGACTGGCCTTCCTCCTTCTCCACCCCTGTGTTTGTGTTACCCTTCCGCTTGTGGTAGGGTTTCAGAAGATTTACATGACAGAGGCGTTTAGTCTTCCTTCGTTCTGGTGTTGCCACAACATAATTTAAATCAGAAGTTTTCTCAATGATAGTGTATGGACCTGAATACTTCGCCTGAAATGGGGAACCAATAACAGGCATAAGTAATAGGACCTGGTCACCTGGATTAAACTCCTGTCGTGCCGAACGACGGTCATACAACTTTTTCATTTTCCTTTGAGACACTGACAGCTTTTCCTGTGCCATACTCAAAGCAACAACCAACCGACGTCTGAAGCCATTCACATAATCCACCAAGCTTCGTGGTGGCTCAGTGTCCACACAACCCTTTTTCAGCACTGCTAAGGGACCCCGTATCGTATGTCCGAAAACTAACTCATTAGGGCTAAACCCCGTACCTTCATGTACCGCCTCCCTTGCAGCCAACATCAACCAAGGAAGACCTTCCTCCCAGTCTCCATCTAGCTCAGTACAGTAAGCACGTAACAAGGATTTCAATGTCTGGTGAAACCTTTCCAAAGCACCCTGACTTTGGGCGTGGTAAGCTGTTGACTGGTTCTTCTTAATCTTCAAAAGTTTCAACACCTGAGCAAACTTGTGAGATGAAAAATTGGAGCCTTGATCACTCTGAACGACCTTAGGAATACCAAATATTGAAATAAACTGCGACAAAGCCCTAACCACAGCCTTAGTTGTAATCGACCTCAAAGGATAAGCCGCTGGATACCTAGTGGTTTGACACATCACAGTCAGCAGATATTTGCAACCAGACTTTGAACATGGTAAAGGACCCACACAATCCACAATGAGATGTGTAAATGGTTCACTTACCACTTGTATCGGCTGTAGTGGTGCTGGTTTGATCTTCTGGTTTGGTTTCCTGTCAGCTGACACACATGACATGTTCTGATATACTGCGACACATCTGTCTTTAGACGTGGCCAAAAGTAGTGCCTCAGGATGTTCAAATATGTTTTCCGAACCCCAAAGTGTCCACACTCATCGTGTGCGACTTTCAGGACAAGAGGACGAAGCTTAGTTGGCACCACCAGCTGGAAAACCTCAGTTTCTCTACCATCAACAGCCATCCATCTTCTAAACAACAAGTCATTACGCAACATGTATCCACTTGAAGCGTTTTCCCTTTCTGCCATTGGCGCAGCACAGTCAAAAAGCCCCTTCAATGAAGAATCCTGACGTTGCTCCTTTCCCACCTCATGGTGTGTAAGTAACACCGAAAACTCAGACAAAGATGAAACCTCCACTGTGTCAGTTGACTTTCCATCTGATAGCAAGTCATGATCCTTTTGGCCCTAGCCCGTGTGATCACACACGAGGCCGTAACGTCTGGCACCACTGTAGAGCGCCTCTCAGCTCCTGCCTCAATCAGACCACCAGTGACTACCACAGAAGAACCATCAGCCCAGACTACCACCTGCTAAATCGTTACCCAGAATGAACTGTATCCCCTCGATTGGAAAAGCCGGACGTACCCCAATAGCCACATCCCCTTTAACAAGATCACAGTCAAGATACATCCTATGAACAGGAACAGGAAAAACCGTTAATCCCATCCCCCGAGTCCGAACCGTGTCACCAGTGTCACTTTTCTCCGACAAAGGCAGAACAGAGTCAATAATAAAGGAGTCAAACGCCCCTGTATCCCTCAAAATTTTGATTGGAATTTTGACCTGGCTACCTACCAATGACACCAACCCCTCTCTTATAAAAGGAGCATAGGATGCCAGAACCTCAGGTCCACACAAGTGGTCCGTAAGCGCCTTGTCAACACAGCCACTACTCACAGGAGCAGCGAACGCAACTGGTTTACCCACAAATCTTCCTCCCTTGGATTTTGCTCTAAGCACCGGACAATCTGGTTTCCAATGGCCTTTCTCACGACAATAGTTACAAGTATCCTCCGATTTTTCCAAAGCCACTTTCTTTGGATCCATCCCCAATGACCCAACATCAACAGCCCTTCCACTTCCCCCAAACCCAGGCAGATCTCCAGCGCCCTCCGAACTTGCCCTTATGCAGTAACACAAACTCATCCGCTGCTCCTGCAGCCTCGGATGCCGAAGTTACCCTGTGTTCTGTTATATAGGTTGCAATGTTGTCAGGAAGGATGTTTTTGAACTGTTCCAAAATCATGAGTTCACCCAATTTGTCAAAAGAAGTGATGTCCAGAGCAACTACCCAACGTTTAAAATGAATCGACAAATCCCTTGCCATTTCCACATAAGTCTGCCCCTGTTTTTTCTCCAAGGACCTAAACCGCTGTCGATAAGCCTCAGGAACAAGTTCATACGCTCTAAGCACCGCCAACTTTATTTTACATAGCTAGAGCTATCCTCCGAACATAAGCGCAGAATACGCGGACTGTGCTTTTCCTGTGAGTACACACTGAAGCATCAGGGCACAGTCTGCATCCGGCCATTCCTAGCTTTAGCCACCCGTTCAAAAGCAAAAAAAAAGTGTCAGGATCACTTTCATTAAATTGCGGTAACAAGCGCAAGTTGTTAGCATCGAACCGCGGAGGCGACTTGGGCCCCTGTACACTGTGCCACTCACCCATGGAAAGACGCTGTCCTTCCATATCAATTTTGGCTTTCTCAGTCTCCTGCCGCATCCTCTCCACTGCAATCTCCTTTTCAAACTCCATCTCATACCTCCTTTTGTCATGACTCAGCTGCAACAATAACATCTCCTTCTGCTGCTCAAAGGACAGTGAACTAGCTTGCAACAGAGGTTTTACCACCCCCTCTTTCTCTGCCGGCAACACTCCCGTTTCCCATAATGCCGACACAATCGAGGCTTTTATAGTGCTTTTTAGCCTCTTATCGCCCACGACTTCCACCGAGAAATGTTCCGCAATAATGAGCAGCTGCTCCATTGAGAAATTTCCAAGGGCTTCCTGAGACGGAGCCCTGATAAACGCGTCTATATCCGCCATACTACAACGCAACACAGGAGTTTACACTGAGAGAAAAAAAAAAAAAAAACTGATTGGAGTTTCCCCACTCACTATGACACCCGCTAACTAATCACCTCCCTAGTCTTCATGTGGTTACTTGCGGCGGGTACTTATGCACTACAGACCGCTGGCCGAGCAAAGCGACTAGCAAGCTAGCAAAAATACTGCGACCACGGCCATGCTCCCAAACCGAAGTTTCAGCCACTTTCACCACAACATTACACCCCGCACAACGACCCCAAGGGAACCGTCGCTACCACCTATCAGGAGAAACTCCGTACAAAATAACGAACTAACTCAAACACACAACCTTATCTTCCCAGTTTGGACGAGCCCCCAGCTGTCATGGCTTGGCTCTCAGCCACAACAAACGCACGATGGAGACGGTGGCGCGAGTAGAAAAAGAGAGAAGTTTTATTCCACCGCTACCGGATAACAACACCGGCGGAAACACAATTCATAGCCCGACGGTCAGCGGTTCCTGGCTGCTCCTCGTCCTACATCCTCCGGCCAGAGAGAGGAAGACTGCAGCCCTCCTCAGGTCCTTTATGGAGATCCTGATTGGATTGAGAGCACCTGGGGAGAGGCTGCACCTGGAGACAATCAGGGAGAGAGAAGCACCCACACACCCCCCCACACCCCAGCAGAGACAGTGAGGCAGAGGTCGTCACAGTGTCTGTGTGTGTGTCTGTGTGTGTGTGTCTGTGTGTGTCTGTGTGTGTGTGTGTGTCTGTGTCTGTGTGTGTGTGTGTGTGTGTGTGTGTGTGTGTGTGTGTGTGTGTGTGTGTGTGTGGAGGAGGCGGGGCAGACAGGCGGCGGCGCGATGTCAGCGGAATATGATGCAGCTTGAGTCCTCATGTCCACATGGATGACACCGGAGAGAGAGAGACAGAGAGAGAGGGAGAGAGAGAGAGAGAGAGAGAGAGAGAGAGAGAGAGAGAGAGAGAGAGGAGAGGGAGAGGGAGAGAGAGAGAGAGAGAGAGAGAGAGAGAGAGAGAGAGAGAGAGAGAGAGAGAGAGAGAGAGAGAGAGAGAGAGAGAGAGAGAGAGAGAGAGAGAGAGAGAGAGAGAGAGAGAGACAGGAGAGAGAGAGAGAGAGAGAGAGAGAGAGAGAGAGAGAGAGAGAGAGAGAGAGAGAGAGAGAGAGAGAGAGAGAGAGACAGAGAGATTTTTTTTTTTGATTTTTGAAAAACACTTTATTTACATTTCTTTAACCATTACGTTTCTTTAAAAATGAAGTGTTTTTAAAAATCGGGTCGTTTAAAATAAAAGCAAACAAACAAAACAAAATATTTAAAAAACAGAAACACATGCTTTACCTAATAAAAAGTGGTGCAAACACCAGCTCCTCCTCCACCACAGAACAAACAATACCTTTAAAACACCAGCGTTGTTTAAAAGCATCCAGGTCTCCAATGTGTTTATAAAACCTGAACTCCAGCCAGAGTCTGGCTCTGATGTTACAGAGCCACACTGCCCTGGCTTCCTGCCCCTCTCTGTTTTCCACCCGCACCTTCCTTCTTAAATATATGGCCATTTGGCCCGGATAAAAATTAAGGAGCTGCCACTTTTCTTTTCCGTTTTTTGTAGGCAGCTCCCATGATAAAAACCTTCTCTGTAAAGCCACATTAAAAGACTAAAACCAATGTTAAAAGAGTGAAGAAACTCAAAAGTCTCTTACACTCGTTAAAAACATGGTAAATAGTCTCCGGAGGTCACAGAAGGGCACTGGCTCAGGACAGCGGGATTGATTACCAAATAAAAGCGTTGGACGCGACAGCACCGTGTAAAATCCGCCACTGGAGGTCAGCGGTCCTTTTCTTCAGGGAGGCTTGTATAGGACCCCCACTGCGGGCCAGGGCCTCCATGCCCAAGTCTCTCTGACCACACAGTGGGCGGTCTGTTGCACAGTCTGGACCTGTTGATACTCTTCACGAGGTTAAAATACAAAGTCTTCTTGTCTGCTTTGTTCAGTGTGCAGTTTTCTGGGTGGCTCGTTCTTAGCAGGGGCGGTGAGTCCCCAGCCCCGGGCTGAGGAGATGTCTGGGAAGGGGTCTGCAGGGTCCGCTCTGCTCTCTGCTGGCTGTAGTCGCTGAGGAGGCTCCTCCCAACCCGGTCAGCCTCTGCCTCCACAGCTCCAGGAGCCTCCCGCCACCAGGTCGAATGCATCCCCAGCAGGAGCCCAGGGCCGGGGTCGCTCAGCCGGCCCCACTGCATCCACCAACTGCTGCAGGAAAGGGTCTTTGTTCGCAGCAGCGCCCGTTAGTCCAGGGTGACGCTGCTGCTAATGTCCAGTCGTGCATTATAAATTAATGGTTCTCTCAACAACCAGAACAGAGAGTCAGACTGTGGGCACCTTTCGTGCTTAAAAGGGCCCACGACTTTAAAACACCCTGATAAAAGGAGGCAGCCCACTTAGTTTTAAAATGCTGGAGTCTATTAAAACAGAGCAGTATCCAGCCCCAGGTTGTCAGCGCCTGAGGATGCAGCTGGCCACGCCTCGCCACACTAAAAACCCCGGACTCGTTAAAAACTTCTGAACAAACTGTAATCTAAAGTGGCCGTCGGCTGGCCAGGTGGACAAGGCCCTGGCCCCCCTCCTCTCTGGCTAAAAACAGCACCCCCTGTGGCACCCAGTGTAGACCCTCCCAAAAGAAATCCACCATCTTCTTTTGTATGTTAGCTAAGAAGCCAGAGGGAGGGTCTAACACGGTCAACCTGTGCCACAGTTGGGATGCAATAAGATTGGTGTATATTTGGAGGGATTTTCTCCTATCAACCGTGACCAATTATTTTCAACGGTTTCTACTTCGAACACGTCTACCTGTCTTGACCCCATCCCGACGAGGCTGCTTAAAGACGTTTTGCCTTTAATTGGCGGCTCTCTATTAGATATTATCAATGTGTCTCTGCTAACAGGCCACGTACCACACTCCTTCAAGGTGGCTGTTATTAAACCTCTCCTGAAGAAGCCCACTCTGGATCCAGAGGTATTGGCTAACTACAGACCCATCTCTAACCTCCCTTCTCCAAGATCCTTGAGAAAGTGGTGCAAATCAGTTGTGCGACTTTCTACATCATAATAGTTTATTTGAGAAATTTCAATCAGGGAAAACACCACAGCACCGAGACGGCACTGGTGAAAATTACAAATGACCTCTTAATGGCAGCAGATAAAGGACTCCTCTCTGTCCTGGTCTTGTTAGACCTTAGTGCTGCATTCGACACCACCATTGACCATGACATCCTGTTACAGAGACTGGAGCAGTACATTGGCATTTCAGGCACGGCACTAATTTGGTTTAAATCCTATTTATCAGATCGATCTCAGTTTGTATTTGTAAACGATGGCCCCTCGATAACCACCAACGTTAATCACGGAGTTCCACAAGGTTCTGTGCTTGGACCAATTTTATTTACCTTATACATGCTTCCTTTGGGCAATATTATCAGGAAACACTCCATAAACTTTCATTGTTATGCAGATGACACTCAACTATATTTATCGATAAAACCAGAGGAGAGCAACCAACTCTGTAAAATTCAAGCATGTCTTAAAGACATAAAAACATGGATGACCTGCAACTTCTTGATGTTAAACTCAGACAAAACCGAAGTAATTTTAATGCCCTGAGCACCTCAGAGATCAATTATCTGGTGATGTGGATTCTGTAGACGGCATTGCCTTAGCATCCAACACCACTGTAAAGAATCTTGGCGTTATCTTTGATCGACTTGTCCTTTAACTCCCACAAAGCAAATCTCAAGGACTGCATTCTTTCATCTACGTAATATTTCAAAAATCAGGCACATCTTGTCTCAAAAGATGCAGAAAAATTGGTTCAGCGCTCGTTACTTGAGACTGGATTACTGCAACTTTATTAGCATTAGCAGGCTGCTCTAATAAATCTCTTAGGTCCCTCGAGTTGATCCAGAATGCTGCAGCTCGTGTTCTCACTAAAACTAAGAAAAGAGATCACATCACTCCTGCACTAGCTGCTCTGCACTGGCTCCCAGTAAAATCAAGAATCACTTTTAAAATTCTTCTCTAACGTACAAAGCCTTGATTGGTGATGCACCATCATATCTTAAGGAGCTTGTACCATATTGCCCCACTAGAGAGCTACGCTCACTAAATGCGGGACTACTTGTAGTTCCTAGAGTCTAAAAGTAGAATGGGAGCCAGAGCCTTTAGTTATCAAGCTCCTCTTTATGGAACCAGCTTCCAATTCAGTCCGGAGGCAGACACAGTCACCTCGTTTAAGAATAGACTTAAGACCTTCCTCTTTGACAGAGTTATAGTTAGGGCTGAATCAGGTTTGCCCTGGTCCAGCCCCTTGATATGCTGCTATAGGCTTATAGCTGCCGGGGACGTTTTAGGATGCACTGAGTACCTATCTCCTTTTTTTTCTCCTTAAGGATGAATTTTCATCTCTCAATCACACGTTACTAACTCTGCTTTCTCCCCGAAGTCCTTGACTTTACGCCTCATGGGGTCATCGGACCCTATGAGACGGCATAGATCCTATCTGCCTGATGGATCGCCTGGGTCGTGGAATTCCTGCTCATGACTACGCCACTGTCCTGTTGAGACTACCACCCTCCTCCCCACCGCCATCTGCCTGATGGATCGTGGAGGTCTCCATCGTGGAATATGCCTACTATGAACTATTCATACACTCTGTCATATTCATTGAATGTATTTTAACTCTAAATCTGTCCTTCTGTACACATTACATCTATTGCATCTGTCCATCCTAGGAGAGGGATCCTCCTGCTGCTCTCCAGGTTTCTTCCTTTTTTTCCCTGAAGGGTTATTTGGGAGTTTTCCTGGTCCGATGAGGTTTTGGGACAGGGATATGTGTACAGATTGTAAAGCACTCCGAGACAAATTTGTAATTTGTGAAATTGGGCTATACAAATAAACTGAATTGAATTGAATTGTTTAAAACCAGTACTCTACCCTTAAAAGACATCTGGGGGAGCAGCCACTTCCATTTGGAAAGTTTCCCCTCTATCTTCTCTGTGACGCCCTCCCAGTTCTTCTGGACCATGCTCGGTTTCCCCAGGTATATTCCTAAATATTTAAAACCGTCCTTTTTCCATATGAGCTTTTGTGGAAGAACCGGAGGCGCATACGCCACTCCCCACAGCGAGGGCCGCTTCTTTCCAGTTCACCGCTGATGATGCTAAAATCATGTACTATTTGATTTAAAGGTTTACATCATTTTGATTCTTGATAAAAACAACAACGCTGCCGGCATATGCCGATAAAATCATTCCTTTACTAAAACCAGGTAAACCAAACCATGTAGGCTAGAGCGTATTTTAATGAGGAGGGTTGAGGGAGAGTGCAGAGCATCCCGGACAGAGCACAGCCCTGCGGACCCTCTACTCACTCTAAAAGGAGCACACAGCCTGCCGCTTTATCTTCAGCACACTCTCAACATTACTGTACAACACCTTGATCTTAGCTATGAAGCCAGCGCTGAACCCAAACTTCCCAGAACTTTCCAGAGGAAGCCGTGGTTCAACGCGGTCAAAAGCCTTTTTCCTGATCTAGAGAAATCAGACCAGTATCCATACCCAACGAGCTGGAGACCTCCAAACGTCTATGAGGAGGTGACGTTGTCCACCATGGACCTGCCGGGCACACAGTAGGTCTGGTCCGATGGAGGACCTGCTCCATAGCTCCCTCAGCCTGGAGGCCAGGACCCTGACAGAAGCTTGTAATCCACACACAGCAGAGACACAGGCGCCAGTTACCTGTCCTGCGGGTTTCCTTTTTGGCAGTAAGGCCAGCACTGCCTCCCGGCAGGACATCGCATGGAACCAGAGGCCAGACTCTCATTGAAGACGTCTAGGATGTCCCTCCGAGACATCCCAGTATTTTTGTAAAATTCAGCGGGAGGCCGTCGATCCGGGCGCGCCTCCTGCATTCCTGCAGGGCAGCTTTCAGCTCTGGGGGTTATGGGTCTGTCGAGGCCTCATTAGTCTCCTCGGAGACCTGAGGCAGCTCCCACAGAGCCTCCGTCGACTCTCCCTCCTCCCTATACTCAGTGGCATAAAGGGAGGAGTAAACCCACCGCCGCTTCCGGATCTGGCTTGGCTCCACAACCGACTGCCCCGCGTCCGTCAGCAGTGAGTGGATCACTGCCACTGCCCACCCTCTCCAGGCCAAGAAGAAGCTAGAGGGAGTGTCCATCTCGATGGTCTGGAATCGACCTGACCAGTGCGCCTTGCACTTTTACTGAACAGGTCGGGCGAGCCGCTTTACTTTTGAGGACTTCAATATGTCCTCGATCTCCTGTGGACTCGCTTAAACTTTCTAGGTCCACTATCTCAGTCTCCAGGTCCTTCATAGATCTGGTGACGTCTAGTGACGTTGAGTGTGCTGCTGACAAAGGAGCTTAATTTCTACTCCACGGTCCCACCACTGCCTAAGATTATTAAAATCACTCTTCCTCAGCCTAAAATGCCCCAAAATAAAACAACACCTCTCTAAAATTCCTATCGAAAGTTAAAACTGTATTAAAATGCCAATATGCGCTCCTAGGTAAAAAATTCTAATAAAAACATGACATAAAACCAAAGAGTGATCAGTAAACCAGCCGAATAATGCTGCACATTTTAAAAATATTAAATGGTGCTTAAAAACATAAATACGGGTATAACCTGGCTGAGGAGATCCTTCCCTAACGTGGGACCATGTGTACTGTCGGCAGTCCGATGCATCCTTCTCCACACGCCCACCAGACCATGAGAATGGACCAGCCTCCTCAGCACCTGCTGTGAAGCTGGATGTGGCTCTGTGGTTTCTGTCATTAAAATCATCCTCTGTGCAGTTAAAACCTCCCCAAGAATAAAAAATCCTCCGAGGCACAGTCATTTAAAACATCATTAACTTTGGATAAAACAGCTGCCTCTCTGTCCCAGTTGTTGGAGCATAGATATTTATAAAACACGTTAAAAGGTCGAACTGTGCCACAAAGAACAGACAACCTCCACGATGTGTTTGAGGTCCAGTGACCGAGGGGTGAAGGCCCTGGAGAAGTGGAAGCCCACCTCCGCTGAGGTTGGTGTTGTGGCCCAGGAGGACTTCCCCCCACTCCTCCTCCAGTCCGCCTCGTTGGTGCTGTCGCTGTAGCGTTTTGTAAGAAGAGAACATCGTTGGCCTTCATCTTGTTAAATTCATAAATTGATGTTCTCTTCTTACTGTCCTCGCTCCATTTACGCTTAAAACTCCGACTCTGAATGTGTTCATTAAAAGAAAGAGTTTAAAAACAAATAAAACTTAAACCAACAAATCAAAACACACATTGAGCTCTCCACCTCCCCTGCTGGATGCACTCCTTTACTTTGGGCAAAAACTTTGATCCTAAAACCTCTTGTTTGTCTAATTTTTTCCCCTCATGTGGAAATGGCACGAGGTATGAAGGCCACGAGGTCAGGAAGTGATCCTTGACCTCTACTTTTTTCCCCTTTTGTTTTGTGCAGAAACAGCCTGATCTCATCATCTGTGTACAGCTTTGCCTGACTATTTGTTAAAACAGAGGAGAGTCGCTGTCCTGACCCTCCTCGTCACTACTGTCCTCCACCGGCCCCGCCCCCTGACTCCTCCTCCTCACTTCCACCCTGCTGGCCTTGGCCTCGCTGCCAGCACTCTGGCCACTCTTCTTTCTCTTTGAGGCTCCTTTCTGCCCCCCTGCTTCCTCCTCGTCCATCTCCACCTGCTCCGCCCCTCCTCCCCTGCACCGTCCTCCTCCACCTCTTCGCCTCCCCACCTGTCCTACCCCTCAATGGGCTTCTCACCCTGTCCTCGCTTTTTTTCTTTTCTCCTCTTTCTCACTTTCCTCATTATTCTCCACAGCAGTCCCAGCTTCCACCTCTAAGTGCTTGCCACCATCACCACCATCACCAATATTTTTTGTTTTTTAAATCTTTTTTTGTTTTTCCCCCCTTCTTTTTCTTGTTTTTTTTTCTCCTCCCCACTCCCACCTCACCCCAGCCTCTACCCCACTGCTCTTGGCAGATCCCCACATCCCTCCATTTTTTGGTCCGCTTTTCCTTCTTTTCCTTTCCTCTCACCGCTCCGACTCCACCCACAGCCTGCCTTCACTGCCCTGTCCAGCATCCCCACCTCATCCCACCCTCACCACCTTTGCCCGCATCACCCCATCACTCACCCTCATTCATACCCACCACATGTGTGTCGGTGCAGCAGCAGTGACGCCGCCGCCTGCTTGGAATCGGCGGCGCCGCCGCCACAGCGCCGGCCTCACCTGCTGTTCCCCACGCTGGTGTAGCGCGTCGTGACGCGCCGGACGGACCCGAGCCGCCGGACCAGCTGGCGCAGGGTCGCCTCGCTCGAGCAGGCCTCGCGGTGTGCCCTCTCCCCGTTAATGAAAGCACTTCATCGCCGGCGAAGACGCCAGAGACGCGTAATTAACATCATCTACTCTGACGCTGAAGCGCAGGTTTAACTCAGCGCCCGTCGTTGAGTATCATATAAACCGATCTACGGTAACTCATGATATGCTTCATCGAGCTCTCCTTGAACCCCGGAGATCTCTCATCGGGAGACCAGCTTTCCGTGCCGGGAGGCTCTGCTGAGAAACTCATCGGAGATGAGCGGAGGGACGTTGAAACGAGGACTCTGGTGGACGGCTGGTCCAGCGGAAACACCTGCACAAACAAATCTCCACCGAGAGACCCCTCTACCACGCTTACCTTCCCACCTGATCCAGGAAGATCACGACCGAGCTGTTCATCTTGGCGGACTTCACGCTGCTGAACCCGACTTTCTTCCCGACTGCCGAGCCAATTCCACGCTGCACGAGAGTCACCGGCAATCTTCATACCGTGTCCTCGTGAGCAGCGGGGAATCGGGCAAACATTTCCGCCACGACCGAGCCGGTGAGGCACCGCAGCGGAAGACACCCAGAGAAAACCCAACTAATCACCAAACAATTTAAACTACTGTGAAACCCAACTAATACACCACATAAACTAAACACACATAACTATGAAAGAACAGAAAAGAGAGTAACACACAGACAACGCTCCGCAGCTCCCAAACACACACCCTGTCGCTCTGACGCTCAGCGTGAACTGAGAGAGAGAGAGAGAGAGAGACAGAGAGAGAGAGAGAGGAGAGAGAGAGAGAGAGAGAGGGAGAGAGAGAGACAGAGAGAGAGAGAGAGAGAGAGAGAGAGAGAGAGAGAGACAGAGAGAGAGAGAGACAGAGAGAGAGAGAGAGAGAGAGAGAGAGAGGCAGAGAGAGAGAGAGAGGGAGAGAGAGAGAGAGACAGAGAGAGAGAGAGAGGCAGAGAGAGAGAGAGACAGAGAGAGAGAGAGAGAGACAGAGAGACAGAGAGAGAGAGAGAGAGAGAGAGAGACCTCCACCGCATTGATGAAACTAAGGTCATTGCATGTTGGGTGTCTGAGAATATTCCTATCTCTCTCTCTCTCTCTCTCTCGTCTCGCACTGTGCGTCATGCAGCTACGTAATACATTGAAGACGCACTTAGCTCACGCTGGGTTTTCACACACACAGACACACACACACAGACACACACACACAGTCACAAACACACAGACACACACCCACACACAGACACACACACACACACAGTCACACACACAGACACACACAGTCACACACACACAGGAGGGAGCTCATGACTCGTGCAGGATGAGTCAGAACCGGGCCGGTACACTCAGGTGAGTCTGAAGGCTCTGCACATGTAGGTCAATTCTGCAAAGTCAACGGTGCCACACCTACACACACACACACACCTACACACCCCCCACACACACAGACACACACCTCCACACACACACACAGACACACAGATACCACACACACCCTTTCTATACTCAACAACCTTTTCAAACAACAATTGAAACACTGTGTCCTGACACACACCTGTGTGTGTGTGTGTGTGTGTGTGTGTGTGTGTGTGTGTGTGTGTGTGTGTGTGGGGGGTGTGCAGGTGGTATATACCTGGAGTCCCCACATTCAGAAGTGTCCTTGAGCAAGGCGCCTCGGTCGCTCGCTGCCTTCGGCATGAAGCTCTAAATATAAATGAAGTCCATCTGGAACATGTGGAGAGTCAGCGCTAAGGCTGCATTCTCCCTCCTGACCACCAGAGGGTGACTCCTTTGGTTGTATAGAAGTCTATGCTTCATGTGTTAGAGCTGCATTCTCTCTCCTGACCACCAGAGGGTGACTCCTTTGGTTGTATAGAAGTCTATTCTTCATGTGTTAAAGCTGCATTCTCTCTCCTGACCACCAGGGGGCGACTCCTCTGGTTGTATAGAAGTCTATGCTTCATGTGTTAGAGCTGCATTCTCTCTCCTGACCACCAGGGAGCGACTCCTTTGGTTGTATAGAAGTCTATGCTTCATGTGTTAGAGCTGCATTATCTCTCCTGACCACCAGGGGGCGACTCCTCTGGTTGTATAGAAGTCTATGCTTCATGTGTTAGAGCTGCATTCTCTCTCCTGACCACCAGGGGGCGACTCCTCTGGTTGTATAGAAGTCTATGCTTCATGTGTTAAAGCTGCATTCTCTCTCCTGACCACCAGGGGCGATTCTCTGGTTGTATAGAAGTCTATGCTTCATGTGTTAAAGCTGCATTCTCTCTCCTGACCACCAGGGGGCTCCTCTGGTTGTATAGAAATCTATGCTTCATGTCTTAAAGGTGCATTCTCTCTTCTGACCACCAGGGGGCTCCTCTGGTTGTATAGAAGTCTATATAGTGACTCTACTTCTCTTGATGTATTCCCTCAGTAAACATTGTAAACATGAGTTTATGTCTCAGTCTCTAGTTTCTAGTCTTCTTCTATACAGCCTGATGTCATCATTTATACTTTATGGTTTGTAGAGTCACACAGACCATACGGGACACTTTGGGGGCGGGGCTTAAGGTGATTGACAGGTGGTCCGGTCTGCTCCAGGTCTTTTGGTCCTTTCACTGTTCATAAAGTTAATGGACACACTGTTGGACCAGATGTCCTGACTCAAGGTCTAAACTGGTCCTCACAGAGACGGACACACGGACACACACACACACACACACACACACACACACACACACACACACACACACACACACACACGGGACACACTTCAAGCTGCTCTTTGTATGTGTCAAGGAAAGCATGGTCACCCTTCCTGTGAGTGTGTGTGGGAGTGTGTCATCCTTTCCCATGAAGTGAAGCATGCAGCTGGTGTGTCCAGCCTTTACACTCACACACACACAGATGCACACACACACAGACACACACGCGCACACACACACAGACGCACACACACACACGCACACACACACACAGATGCACACACACACAGATGCACACACACACGCACACACACACACAGACACACACGCACACACACACACGCACACAGACGCACACACACACACGCACACACACACACACACACGCACACACACACACAGATGCACACACGCACACACACACACACACACACACACGCACACACACACGCACACACACACACGCACACACACAGACGCACACACAGATGCACAGACACACACACACACAAACACACACACACACTCCCTGCGTCTCCATCAAAGCCACATCAGCTCCTTTATGAGGACAGATAGAGGCGGCTGGGGGGAAATAAACAAAGGGAGGGAACGTTTGACCTTTGGTTGTCATTGAGTTGGACGGAGGGATGGAGAGGGGCGGAGGAGAGGAGGAGGAGGAGGCTGATGAAGAGCGATAAGGACGGGGAGGGAGTCGAGGGTTTTTTGTGGCGTGAGGATAGAACATGTTTTTTGTGGTTTTGTGTCTCTCCTCTCCTCTCATATCCCCCCCTCCTCTCCTCCTCCCTCTCTCCATTATTCGTGGTGTCAGAAGTAGATCAAAGCACATTGAGCTCGGCGTGTGTCTCTGTGTTTATATTCTGTTTCACAAACGAGTCGAGAGCCACGAGCAGGACTGAGTCAGAGGCTTCGGGGGGGGGGGGGGGAGAGGGGGGGGATCTCTGATACCTGCTGCCCCCTTTGGTTCAGGGGAAGTTCAGATATTCGTCTCTACTATAGTTACTAAGTCACGTAAAAAAAACAAATTGTTTGCAATAAGGTCAAACGCCAGCTGTGATTACGCAACACGCCTCGGTCCCTCGTGGTCAACGTCTCCACTGGCAACGAGGAGCTGGAGGTCAGAGGTCAGAGTCCTCAAACATCTTGTTTGTGATGTTTTTAAATGAACACAACACGCCCTGATGGAGGTCAGAGGGTCATGGTTTACGAGGACGTTGGAGGAGCCAATAGAGTCTCATCTATAAACCAATAGCTCCTCCCACAGTTAAAGGGCCGGTACGCTGCGAGGACGAGGGGGCGGATCCTCCAACTTGTTTCCTGCAAGTGACGAGCGTCTATTCTTATATTTGGCCCGAGCGAGAGGCTGCTGCTAAAAATAGATCTGTGGGGGGGGGGGGGGGGGGAGGAGGGGGGGGTCAATGAGAGGGAGGAGGGGAATGATACAGTAAATATGGGTCAGCAGCTCTCTCTCTTACTCTCTCTTCAGTTTCTTCTTCTCACCCTTGACTTTGTACATATATATACATATATATATATATACATATATATATATATACATATATATATATATATATATATATATCAGCAGCTCATGGTTCACGTGTAGGGAAGGAGAGGCGCTCCTTTGTCATTTAAAATGAGAATAATGGTGACCTTTTATTTGGGGGGTTCAGGGAGGAACAGCGTCGGCCTCCACGGGACCAGACTTTAACTTCCTCAGTCACAATCTAAATGGATGAATTCCTCTTTAAAGACTCTAATGGATATCTATTCCTTCCTTCACTCTTCCTTCACTCTTCCTTCCCTCTTCCTTTACCCTTCCTTCACTCTTCCTTCCCTCTTCCTTTACTCTTCCTTTACTCTTCCTTCACTCTTCCTTCACTCTTCCTTTACCCTTCCTGCACTCTTCCTTTACTCTTCCTTCACTCTTCCTTTACCCTTCCTTTACTCTTCCTTCACTCTTCCTTCCCTCTTCCTTTACTCTTCCTTCACTCTTCCTTCCCTCTTCCTTTACTCTTCCTTCACTCTTCCTTCACTCTTCCTTCCCTCTTCCTTTACTCTTCCTTTACTCTTCCTTTACTCTTCCTTTACTCTTCCTTCCCTCTTCCTTTACTCTTCCTTTACCCTTCCTTCCCTCTTTCTTTACTCTTCCTTTACCCTTCCTTCCCTCTTCCTTTACTCTTCCACTAATCTTTGTTCTCCCTCTAGCGCTCTCTTCCCCTATCTTCCTCTCCCTCTCTATCTCTCTCTCCT
>NC_079388.1:20166154-20181154 GCF_029220125.1 Pseudoliparis swirei | reverse complement strand
CACACACACACACACGGTCCAAAGACAGAGATGACGCCACGCTTACCACCTCCTCACATGTTTCCCCATCATGCATCACGCACAGCGTGTGTTTGCATCACTTCCTGTTTACACAGCATTCCTCCGGTTGACCTCTGGTTGACCTCCAGATCAACGGAACAGAAGGACGTCTTGTTGACGTCTGGTTCAGTTTGTTTGGGGCGCAGAATGAATTCCATCCTTCAGCTTCAGCTCGGTCGAGGTTCTCAACGTTCTGACCCCAGATAAAGAAACTCGTTCATCAGAATTCATATTCACTCGTGGTTCTCGTCTCAGAGTCTGAGGCGGCCGCTGATTACATCTCCGTCTTCATGTTTCAGCGCCGCTGGTTCCTGAGTCTTTTGTTTCCTGAGTCTTTTGTTTCCGTCTCCAGCCGCGTTGCCACGACGAGCGTTTGATGAGCATTCTGTGGGGTTTTGTTCCTTTTCGATGACCTCATGGGAATCAACAATACAACATTATCGCTGCACGAGATTGGATTTTATTGTGAAAATCCATCTGTAGAATAATTTGGTGCGATACAAGCACATTCACAATCCCCACAATGCATCGGCGTGACTACATCGGTGTTATGGATGTGTTATTACTGTTGGCTGAATGAAGACATCAGGAAGAAGAGAGCTTTGGTACCAGGTGTATATTTAAATGCTGTTGGCTCATATCTATTACAGGACCTTTAAGAGTTGAACAGTTCAAAACAATAAATCAACAAACACGATAAATGGCCGTGTGAAGTTTGACAGTTACTTTAAAGCGACTTTAAAGTGTTCCAGTCTGGTTAGTGCATGTTATAGTTTAAAAGCCTGTATTTTTAAAAGGCTTTTTTATTCACTTGAGGGCCTGAAATGTGATTTTTATGCGGCGCCCTCCCCACAGATGGAGGCTGTAGACCCATTATTGGGTGTGAGGGACACCAGGAGCACTTTGTGACCGTTGTTTCCCAGCGAATGTTCGTGCCTGAAGATGAGCGACGGCCACAGAAGAAGTGCTCATTGCGGTTCTCTTTCAAATGGCCATGAATGAACCTCCTGAATATGTCTAGCCGCCTCTGCAGCAGCAGCCCTGGGACGTAGCCAAGACGTAACCAAGAAGTAGCCAAGACGTAGCCAAGAAGTAGCCAAGAAGTAGCCAAGAAGTAGTCAAGACGTAGCCAAGAAGTAGTCAAGAAGTAGCCAAGAAGTAGCCAAGAAGTAGTCAAGACGCAGCCAAGACGTAGCCAAGAAGTAGCCAAGAAGTAGTCAAGACGTAGTCAAGAAGTAGCCAAGAAGTAGCCAAGACGTAGCCAAGAAGTAGCCAAGACGTAGCCAAGACGTAGCCATGATGTAGCCAAGAAGTAGTCAAGACGTAGCCAAGAAGTAGCCAAGAAGTAGCCAAGACGTAGCCATGACGTAGCCAAGAAGTAGCCAAGAAGTAGCCAAGAAGTAGCCAAGACGTAGCCATGACGTAGCCATGACGTAGCCAAGAAGTAGCCAAGAAGTAGCCAAGACGTAGCCAAGACGTAGCCAAGAAGTAGCCAAGAAGTAGTCAAGAAGTAGCCAAGAAGTAGCCAAGAAGTAGTCAAGAAGTAGCCAAGAAGTAGCCAAGAAGTAGCCAAGAAGTAGCCAAGAAGTAGTCAAGACGTAGCCAAGAAGTAGCCAAGACGTAGCCAAGAAGTAGCCAAGACGTAGCCATGACGTAGCCAAGAAGTAGTCAAGAAGTAGCCAAGAAGTAGTCAATAAGTAGCCATGACGTAGCCAAGAAGTAGTCAAGAAGTAGCCAAGACGTAGCCAAGAAGTAGCCATGACGTAGCCAAGAAGTAGTCAAGAAGTAGTCAAGAAGTAGCCAAGAAGTAGCCATGACGTAGCCAAGAAAGTAGTCAAGACGTAGTCAAGAAGTAGTCAAGAAGTAGCCAAGAAGTAGCCATGACGTAGCCATGACGTAGCCATGACGTAGCCAAGAAGTAGCCAAGAAGTAGCCAAGACGTAGCCAAGGTGACGTAGCCGTGACGTAGCCGTGACGTAGCCATGACGTAGCCGTAACCAGCTTAAAGCTCCAGTGGAGGAACGATGTGACAAAAGAACTCGTGTTAATAAATTGGAAAAATAAAACAATTCCCTTTGACAGCGATGACTTATATTAATTCTCTTGAGCGAACGCAGATTCCAAAATGTTCCCCGTTCCTTTGTGTCTGATACAGAGATGAAGATACACACGTCTCTGTGTGTGTGTGTGTGAGGACACACAATAAATGGTGTCCAGGTTTTGGCCACCCATCAGATTGGCCGTTGCCCCTGGCAACAGGGTTGCCGCCGAGTGGTATCCATTGGTTACCTAAACATTCTGGGCTCTCGACGCACAAAGAGCCAGAAATACACAAGTACACACAAGTACACACAAGTACACACAAGTACACCAGTTGTGTCTTTCTTGCTGCACTTTGTCCAATAAATTTAAACCACAAAAGAAATCCCCACTATATTTGTATTGCCAAAATAATAAAAATGCAATTGCAAATGTGATCCGGTGGTAAGAAACACTTTGATGTTTACGAGACGTCAGAGAAAAAGACAAAAGAACACGTCATAAATATTTAGACTTTTTTTTCAAGTTCGAAACAGAGTTAAAAAAAAGTTTTTATGACATTTAAAACTCAACAAACAACCGAAACTAGGAAACCGCCGAGACCCGGAAGAACTATACTGAACACGTGTGTCTCTATTTGAAATCTCCTCCCTTTGCTCCCCCCCCCCCCCCCCCTCAGTATGACCGTACCGAGTCTTCCTTGGAAGGAGTCAATGTAAGTGTCCTTGTTTAAACCTCCATCACTAGCAATGACAATACATTTAATCCAATCCAATATTTATATATATTATTATATATATAAATATCAATATAAATATATATATATTTATATATATAGAAATAAATATACATTTATATATATATATATCAATGATTCTCAAGCAATGATCCCTGTAAGACATTAATAAGGCGTTGGGATAATTAACCTCCTTTCTTATTCCCTCTCTTCTCTTCTTCAATCTGCTCTCTTCACCTCCATTTATGTTATTCTTCTTTATCTGCACTATTGTTATCCTCCTCCCTCCTCCTCCCCCTCTAGTCGTCCATGGAGGACACCACCTCCATCCTGCCCCGCCTCAAGAGGAAGCCCCCCCAGGCCTACGGGATCGGAGCCCTGGCTAAGTCCTCTCTGACAGGTGTGTCAGGTGTGTGTCTGTGCTGCTGTCCCAGGTACCCTGACCCCATGTTGCCTCCACCAGCTCCAGAGACGAGGGTGGAGTTGTTGTTGTTGTTGTTGTGTAAAGGATCACTCTTTGTTTTCTTCTCGCTCAGACGGTTCTGATTGGTTTAATCGACAGTAAACGGGTCAACTGAGAAGTGTTGATCGTGTTAAAGTCCGTGGGGCCGGAGCATTCGTTCCCCTTTGCAGAACGGAGGAAAAGAAATCAATAAATCAATAAAGGAGGAAAACAGAGTTTTAATTGTGGTCTTTCCAATATTACTTCATAGTATTAAAACGTGTTTTTCCCTCAAATGAACCTAAAGAATAATCTATTACACAATAAAAGCACAACCCTGTGTCCTAAACATTCCTGGGTTACAGTCAGTTTTAAAGACGAGGTCGAACTAAAATCAAAATGACTTCCTTTTCAAAAGACGGTTCTGGTTTAAAATCAGCCGGTTTGTTTTTGGAGTTTGATCCTCGGCGAGTTGACTCTGTGACGCGGACAGCGGCCTCCTGGGTGAAAGTCCCGTGTTAGATTGAGTTTCGTTGTACGGGAACTTACTTTAGGACTCCAGGCATGAAGGAAACAGACAACCTGGTGTTATTAACAGACGAATATATATATATTCATCATCTGGGTTAGTTTCTGTCCAACAAGCTTATTTTCATTAAATAGATGATTTTACAACATCGTCTCTAAGATGAGGTTATCGATTCTATTCACTATTTAAGGTTGCTAGTGAGCTCAAACTGTGACTGGTCAGGATTTAGTGTGTTTTTTAGGGTATTTTATCCCTTTATTAGAGATTAGAGAGAATAAAACCAGCTGGAACAAAAACAAGACTCCATTCTGCCTCCGTTTCATTGGGTTCTCCCAAAAAAATCATCTGACACATAAAAAACAAAAGAAAACAGGAATGATCTCGTCACCGTCGGCGTATTTTGTAACGACAACTTCACCCTCAAGCAGCCGCAGCAGGAGGCGGAGCTTGGAACCAACATGGCCGCCCCTCCCCCCATCACGTCTCACCGTCGCTCCCATCGACATCAACACGTCAATGACCTTTGAGCCATTGATGGAAATCCAATCAGAATCTTTGACCTCAAAGACACTAAAGTAAGGGACTCGCTTTAATGATCTGGACAAGTGGTGCATCTGTACCGTGTACACATAATCAGTGTGTGTGTTGTTCTCCATCTAAAGCAGGAGCTGTGCAGTTTCTTTAATATAATAGAAACTAAAAAGCATTGAAACTATCTGTTGCTTTCATAAACAAGTTCTTGACGGTGACAGGTACGGCTCTTATTTAAATCTCAATTCTACGACTGAGCGGTCAGGATGAGGTCAGCCTGTGTGGATGTGTCATCTTCTGGCCGAGGTCCAGAAGTGTTTGTCCCTACAGTATCTGTGCTTCTTATCCAGCAGTGTCAGTGTGTTCCATGAGTATGAGCTGTTCTCTCTGGTCAGAGCCCGACTGCCATAGGAGGACACAAGGTTTGGTGCTTCGGGGCCTTAATGCAAAGCGAGGGACATGGGGGACTATGTATGTATTTTATATTCTTAACAAGGTGGAGGGGGGGGGAGTTATCTGTGCTCTGTCGTGTTCATAAGTGTAGCGCCTGAAGTCTGTCTGTGTTTGTTGTGTTGTGTGTGTCTGGTGCACTTTAAACACATTATATTTAGTATAGCCGAGCCCCCCCCCCTCACTCCATTCCCATCTCCATCCCCAATCAGCCTCCGCAGGGAGAGTGTGTGATTTTAAAACGAGATCGGCTCTTTGTCTCCGGGGAGAAACTGTTTCTGTTTCTATTCATAACTCGACATGTGACTTCCAAGAAGCCGTCTGTGTTTGGTTTGGTGTCTGCGGCCTCTGTCAGCGCTGGAGTCCCCGGTTTGAATCCTGTATTTGCCTCTTCATCGGGCCACAGGTTTGACTTTCCTCTCCCAGGCTCCTTAACACATTTATTAATTACAGAAACTCTAATGAAGCTCATTTATTCTGTTTACTGAGAGTCGAGTAATGACAATTACCAACGTGGATTCTTCAACAAACTCTAACGAGCGCACGGGAAACCCCAATGCGTCACCGCGGTGGAGCTCCGCTCACCTGACCTCTGACCTGCAGCACCGTACAGCCGACTGCTCCGGCAATTAATCTGATTATTGGAGACTTTCCTCAGTCGTATAGTTACAGGAATGTTTGACACTCAATTAAAGCCCGGCGAGGTCGATGTGCTGAACTCCAGAAGACGTCTCTGTGGTCTTGTAATTATAGTTATGAAATAGATGTGTTGAGTTTCCACAGAGGTTGTCGTGTGGATTTCCTCCACTGACGGAGGTTTAAAGGACGGAGGCGGGTTTGTTTTTACAATCTTTGTTGACTACGAAACGTATTTTTAAAATACTGTTCGTTCAAAACCAGCAACGAAGTCACATGCGTCACCCCACTGGCATGATGTATCATGGCCACTTGTAATGAACAGCTTCCCTTTCACAACATCTCACAGTTCATCATTATCATCCTACACCCCCCCCCCCCCCCCCCCCCCAGAGCCTCGGTTGGAGGCGTCATCAACCAAAGCGGCCAGAAGTAGTTATGACAATGTCTGTGTGTGTGTGTGTGTGTGTGTGTGGTAGGCGTGTCTCGCTCCATGAAGGACAAGGTGACCAAGCCCACCGCCATGGCCCAGGGCCGCGTGGCCCATATGATCGAGTGGCAGAGCTGGGGCAAACCAACCGCGGGGCCGACGGGGAGCGCGGGTCAAAACAACCTGCTGAGGGAGAAGGAGCGCCGGCTGGAGAACGACACAGGCACAAGAGCGAAACCAAGATGTAGCCAGGAAGTAGGAAACCAAGATGTAGCCAGGAAGTAGTCAAGAAGTAACTAAGAAGTAGCCAAGAAGTAGCCAAGACGTAGTCAAGAAGTAGCCAAGACGTAGCCAAGAAGTAGCCAAGACGTAGCCAAGACGTAGTCAAGACCAAGAAGTAGTCAATAAGTAACCAAGAAGTAGTCAATAAGTAACCAAGAAGTAGTCAATAAGTAGCCAAGAAGTAGTCAATAAGTAACCAAGAAGTAGTCAATAAGTAGTCAAGAAGTAGTCAATAAGTAGTCAAGAAGTAGTCAATAAGTAACCAAGAAGTAGCCAAGACGTAGTCAAGAAGTCGTCAAGAAGTAGTCAAGAAGTAGTCAATAAGTAACCAAGAAGTAGCCAAGAAGTAGTCAAGAAGTAGTCAATAAGTAACCAAGAAGTAGTCAAGAAGTAGTCAATAAGTAACCAAGAAGTAGTCAAGAAGTAGTCAAGAAGTAGTCAAGAAGTAGTCAAGACGTAGTCAAGAAGTAGTCAATAAGTAACCAAGAAGTAGTCAAGAAGTAGTCAAGAAGTCGTCAGTAAGTAACCAAGAAGTAGTCAATAAGTAACCAAGAAGTAGTCAAGAAGTAGTCAATAAGTAACCAAGAAGTAGTCAAGAAGTAGTAGCAAAGTCAAGTCGAGTCCAAGTAACCAAGAAGTAGCCAAGACGTAGTCAAGAAGTAACCAAGAAGTAGTCAAGAAGTAGTCAAGAAGTAGTCAATAAGTAACCAAGAAGTAGTCAAGAAGTAGTCAAGAAGTAACCAAGAAGTAGTCAATAAGTAACCAAGAAGTAGTCAAGAAGTCGTCAGTAAGTAACCAAGAAGTAGTCAATAAGTAACCAAGAAGTAGCCAAGAAGTAGTCAAGAAGTAGTCAATAAGTAACCAAGAAGTAGCCAAGAAGTAACCAAGAAGTAGTCAAGAAGTAGTCAAGAAGTAGTCAAGAAGTAGTCAATAAGTAACCAAGAAGTAGTCAAGAAGTAGTCAATAAGTAACCAAGAAGTAGTCAAGAAGTAGCCAAGAAGTAGTCAAGAAGTAGTCAAGAAGTAGTCAATAAGTAACCAAGAAGTAGTCAAGAAGTAACCAAGAAGTAGTCAAGAAGTCGTCAGTAAGTAGTCAATAAGTAACCAAGAAGTAGTCAATAAGTAACCAAGAAGTAGTCAAGACGTAGTTAAGAAGTAGTTAAGAAGTAGTCAAGAAGTCGTCAGTAAGTAGTCAATAAGTAGCTAGCATCTAGTTAATTGAATAGTGATACATATAAAATGCCCCGCGACCCGACCCGGGATAAGCGGTTGGTTGAAAATGGATGGATGGACATAAAATGTCCTTCCATTTACTTGGACTAAACCACTTTGCTGGGATTTGATCTTTTTGAGTCTCGAGTTGGGTCTCTCTCTCTCTCTCCCTCTCTCTCTCTCTCTCCCCCGCGGTTGTTCTCGCTCGCCCTCGCCAGGCATCATGCAGCAGTTCGCCATCTCCGAGGCGACTCTGTTCGGCTGGACCTCGATGGACGGGGAGAGCTCCATGGGGGGGGGCGGCTCCAACCAGGGCAGCGTGGCCCACCTGAGTGAGGTCAACCAGGAGAGCATCGCCAGCAGAGGTAGCCTCTCTCTCTCTCTCTCTCTGAAGGTCTTTTGGAGGTCGGCCTCACAGCTGCACGTCGCTCCTGAAACACGCCGACGGAGTGAGAATCATATTGAAAGAAATCCCCCAAAAAGAGAGATTTGCTTCCTCACTTCAGTGAATGAAACAAACTCGTTTCCTAAGTCAGGTGATCAGATCTGTTCAGTTCAGCTATAGGATGATACGAATGGAGAGGAAGGAGGGAGGGAGGGAAGGAAGGGAGGACATAAAGAAGGAGGAAAGGAGGGAGGGAAGGGAGGAAATAAAGGAGGGAAGGAGGAAAGGGAGAAAGGAAAGAAAGGAAAGGGGGAAGGAAGGGAGGAATGAGGGAAGGAATGATGGAAGGAGGGAATGAAGGATGGAAGGAAGGAGGGAAAGAAGAAAGGAAGGAGGGAAAGAGGGATATACGGAAGGAAGGAAGGAAGGAAGGAAGAAAAGCAGGAAGCAAGATTAGGAAAACCTCGTCTGACCTCCTGGGATCAAAACAAGAACAAACAATTCTGTCTTTCATAAGAAGAAATACATTCAAAGACTTCTTAGCAGGTTTGAGCCTCGCTAGCGCCACCATGTGGCTCATCAGCATGTTTCTGATTGCTCCTCCTCCTCCTCCTCCTCCTCCGTACAGACCAGGTGCTCCACCACTCCTCGGCGGACGTCTGGCCTCACACCTACGTCTCCCAGGGCCTCTACTGCCTGTCGGCCTCCGACGCCTGGGAGCCAATCAGCAGCCAGCCCTCGGGCATGGCGTCCCCCGCCGCCGGCTCCTCCATCATGTCCAGCGGTGAAGACCCCGAGCCTCCTCCCTCTAACCGCGAGGTGTGGGGGCGGGGCTAACGGCGCTAAGGTGTGTCTTTGTGCTCGCCCACCAGGTGGCAGCGGAGCGGCGGGGACGCCCGGCGAGGGCTTCGAGGGCACGGTGGGCGGATACCTGCAGCAGCAGCACCACGCCCACCTGGCCCTGCAGCAGCAGAGCCAGCTCCATCAGCTGCAGCACCTCCACCAGTACCAGCAGCTGCTGCAGTACCAGCAGCTACAGGTAGGCGGCAGCCGGGGATCGACTCTGAATCCATGTGACTGGAAGACGAGCAAGGCACACATCTGTCCTTCAAGTCCCGCCTCCTCTACAGCCGGCGGACCCCAAGCCACACAGCGCCTCCCATTCCCTCCAGGCCACGCCCAACAGCACCATCCACAGCCTCGGACCCCCCACCCACCCTCGGCTGGCCGACCTGTGGGGAGCCGCGCAGGTGGAGCCGCACCACGTAGGTCAAGAGGGAGGAGCCTGTCGTCTGACTAAAGACAAGAGGGAGGAGCCTGTAGTCTGAATGAAGACAAGAGGGAGGAGCCTGTAGTCTGTGACTGTAGACAAGAGGGAGGAGCCTGTAGTCTGAATGAAGACACGAGGGAGGAGCCTGTAGTCTGTGACCGAAGACAAGAGGGAGGAGCCTGTAGTCTGTGACTGTAGACAAGAGGGAGGAGCCTGTAGTCTGTGACTGTAGACAAGAGGGAGGAGCCTGTAGTCTGTGACCGAAGACAAGAGGGAGGAGCCTGTAGTCTGAATGAAGACAAGAGGGAGGAGCTTGTAGTCTGAATGAAGACAAGAGGGAGGAGCCTGTAGTCTGTGACTGTAGACAAGAGGGAGGAGCCTGCAGTCTGAATGAAGACAAGAGGGAGGAGCCTGTAGTCTGTGATTGAAGACAAGAGGGAGGAGCATGTAGTCTGAATGAAGACAAGAGGGAGGAGCCTGTAGTCTGAATGAAGACAAGAGGGAGGAGCATGTAGTCTGAATGAAGACAAGAGGGAGGAGCCTGTAGTCTGAATGAAGACACAAGGGAGGAGCCTGTAGTCTGAATGAAGACAAGAGGGAGGAGCCTGTAGTCTGAATGACGACAAGAGGGAGGAGCATGTCATCTGAATGAAGACAAGAGGGAGGAGCCTGTAGTCTGAATGAAGACAAGAGGGAGGAGCATGTCATCTGAATGAAGACAAGAGGGAGGAGCCTGTAGTCTGAATGAAGACAAGAGGGAGGAGCCTGTAGTCTGAATGAAGACACAAGGGAGGAGCCTGTAGTCTGAATGAAGACAAGAGGGAGGAGCCTGTAGTCTGAATGAAGACACAAGGGAGGAGCCTGTAGTCTGAATGAAGACAAGAGGGAGGAGCCTGTAGTCTGAATTGAGACAAGAGGGAGGAGCCTGTAGTCTGAATGAAGACAAGAGGGAGGAGCCTGTAGTCTGTCTCTTCTCCCTACATTAAAATCTGGTTGCAGGTGGAGGTCGTCGGGCAGCCGGCTGACGCGGTGGATTCGGTCGGAGAGGAGGCGGGACTCAAGTCCGACAGCGTCCCCGAGTGGCACGACGACGAGGAGGAGGAGCCTACGAAGGTAAGTCCTGTCACCTAGAAACCTGCCGAGTCAACGAGGTCACGTTAAAGACTCTTCGATGTCTCTACAGGTGGACGAGGTGACCTTGACTTTGACCTCGGAGACGTGCTCTTTGACCCCGCCCCCACCGAGGGAGGAGGCGCCCTCGAGCTCGGGACCGCCGGCGCCGAGGAAACCCTTCGAGGTCACGCCCTGCGTCGTCCAATCGCTGGAGGAGTAGGACGAAAAGGGGCGGAGCTCTGCTGTTCGTCATCAACACGGGAAATAAAGACTCAAATATTCAAATCAAGCTCCATCAACTGTCAACTTTGAGTCGGAGGAAATTACTTTTCAAAAAAGACGAAAAACCAGGGATGTACAAAAAAAACTAAATGTCGAGAAGCCCCGCCCCCGGAGGGAAATAAGGAAAAACAAACAAAGGAAAGAAGGATATAGGACGGACAAGAGGAGGAAGGAAGGGAACTTGTACAACAAACATGGAGGCTTCGAGGTCAAAGGTCATAAACGTTACCCGGCCACTGATTGGCTGAGCACTTTGATCAGAGCCACTCCTGAATGAAGAGCGTTGTGACCCCTGCTGGTGTAACACACTATACACACGCACCATATAGCAAACAGCATTTTATAATTAAATACAAATTTAAAAAAAATGTATTTGTATGAAAGTAAGACCGTGTGTATGAATGTTGCTTTGTTCGTGTGTAAAATATATATATATATATTCTGGGAACCAGATTCTTCATGTCTGGGAACATGAACAGACGACCTCGCGCTGTGCTGGTGGGGGGTTCAGGGACTATATTATTTATATAAATAAATATATGTAAATAAATAAAAATATATGAATAAATATATGTATATATATAAATAATTAAATATATATTTATGTCTCCACACAAGTATTAGTCCCACCTCCTGTCATTTCTCAAGTGTGTGCGTCCTTGATTCCTTTCCTCCCTTTAGTCCCCTACCAGCTAAAAAGACTCTTTACACACATATTCACGTCTTCATATTTAAATGAGCACACGTGGCTCATTAGAATGCAGCATGATGTCATCAGAGCTTGTTGGTTAAGTTTAGGCTTTGGAGGATTTATGTGCGTCTTAGGGCACAAAGTACAGGAGGCACGAAGTTTTAGTGACACCTGACTGTAGAACTGAGTCAAAAATGAAATGTCTCTTTTGTAATGAAAAGTTAAAAGATTTAAAATTGTCTTTCGCAATTTGTAAAGACACACATTTATATTTCTGTCCTACCTTTGAGTTCTTGTTCCAGGGGGCATGCTTCCTTTCCTATGTCCTAGTCCCTCATGTGCTTCCTTTCCTCTGTCCTAGTCCCTCATGTGCTTACTTTCCTCTGTCATAGACCCTCATGTGCTTCCTTTCCTCTGTCCTAGTCCCTCATGTGCTTCCTTTCCTCTGTCATAGACCCTCATGTGCTTCCTTTCCTCTGTCCTAGTCCCTCATGTGCTTCCTTTCCTGTGTCATAGTCCCTCATGTGCTTCCTTGCTTCTGTCCTAGTCCCACATGTGCTTCCTTTCCTCTGTCCTAATCCCTCATGTGCTTCCTTTCCTCTGTCCTAGTCCCACATGTACTTCCTTTCCTCTGTCCTAATCCCTCATGTGCTTCCTTTCCTCTGTCCTAGTCCCTCATGTGCTTACTTTCCTCTGTCCTAGTCCTCCATGTTTTTCCTTTCTGTTCTTGTCCCACATGTGCTTCCTTGCCTCTGTCCTGGTCCCTCACGTGCTTCCTTTCCTCTGTCCTGGTCCCTCACGTGCTTCCTTTCCTCTGTCCTGGTCCTCACGTGCTTCCTTTCCTCTGTCCTGGTCCCTCACGTGCTTCCTTTCCTCTGTCCTGGTCCTCACGTGCTTCCTTTCCTCTGTCCTAGTCTAACACACCTGACCTGGATAAATAAAACGGTCAAATCATTTCACTTAATAAAACTTTATTTTAAAGTCATAAACAAGTTGCGATGAGGTTTGAAGACTAAAGGTGAATAAATAGAGACACAGTAGACGCTGCAGACGGTTCTGAGCCTCTGAAGTTCACATTTAAATCACAGATAAAGAGACTTTTGGTAAATCTGAAGAACCTGAGAGACTCAAGGAGAAAAGGAGGAAGAAATAGAAATAAAAAGAGGGATATATATATATTTATAGAAAAAATAAAGAGGGATATATATAAAAAATAAAGAGGATATATATATGTATATAAATATATACACACATATATATATCCCTCTTTTTATTTATAGAAAAGGAGGAAGAAATAGAAATAAAAAGAGGGATATATATATGTATATATATATATACACATATATATGTATGTATATCCCTTTTTATATTTATAGAAAAGGAGGAAGAAATAGAAATAAAAAGAGGGATATATATGTATACAGTATATACATATATGTATCTAAATATATATATACATATATATATCCCTCTTTTTATTTATAGAAAAGGAGGAAGAAATAGAAATAAAAAGAGGGATATATATATATATATATACACATGTATATATATATATAATATAATCCATCCTGTTAATCTGAGTAACATTTTGACCATTTTAAAATGGAATCAGCAGCAGAGAGAAAAGTCTCACATGAGCAGCTTTAATAGTCAAATAGTTTCCCAATGAGGCCAATTAATGCATTAAAGCAGGGGTCCCCAACCCGGGTTCTTTGAGAGGCCAGTTGCCAACCTGGTCCAGACATTTGAAGCTCAGACACTGGTGGATCTGGCCTCACTGATTCCGATTTTTTTTATTCACTTTTTCCGCGCCCGGTTCGACTAAGCCGCGGGACCGGACCGGGTCATGAAAAAAGTGAATAAAAAGTTGTAATTTAAAAAAATCAGTCGAAAAATATATTATTTTGAAAAGGAGCGGATCCACCGTGTTCGAGCCGCTCAGAGTCTTAGTTCGGGTTTATCGCTGCAGGCAGTCTCAGCAGAGAACCCTCTGCTGGCGGCACATTTCAGTGACAAAGAATCTTAAAACAGATTCAACCTGCTCAATGAATTCTGTCACTTCAGGGAAATGACAACTGGTTTCAAGTTGGCCGATAAAGTCGCTGCTGTGTGGGCGAGTGAACAGCGGAACATTCTACATGTTTCAGACGTTGACCGGGTGGAAGAGGCTTTTAAAAGAGTTTGAGCGGTACTCCAACCACAAAAGACCCGACTGCAAAAGAATAGACGTGCAACCCATTTGTAAACAAACCCACCCGGTGAATCGAGCCCGTCCGAGCTAGAAGAACATGTGTCGAGATGCAAATGACGGTGGCCTTATGACATTTCACACAACAACTCTGCGGTGTTCTAATGACAGCGACCAGAACTCGGTCAGGAGCAGCGGACCAAACACACGTCTGTGTCGCCGTCTCCATCAGCGGCTCGTTGCAGGTCAACAAGCGCACGGCTCACACTCATTCGGCGTAATGATGAGTTGTAGTTTTGGCACTTTATGCCCAGATAATTGTATGACGTCATATTTATTACGTCATTTATATTGCCGGTCCGTGAAAATAATTTCTGACACGGAACCGGTCCGTGGCTCAAAAAAGGTTGGGGACCGCTGCGTTAAAGGACTAATTAATGCATGAATTGGCCCTTTCATGCCTTTTCCTCTTGAAGACATTATAATGAAACATGTGACAGAGTCAGGGCCGAAGGATCCTGATGAACGAGAGACTCCATGAGTTACTTTGAACCGGTTGTCTTCAGGTTGGTTTGGATGCTTTGACTTCAGAAAAGAAAACATAGTCGTTTCACATGTCCTGACTCACACTCATATGAAGCTATTACTGGTGAGGTCACGGTGACCTTTGACCCCTAAACGCCTCAATCAGGTCATCCTGGAGTTAAAGCGTTCCTGAGAAACAACGAGACGAAGACGAGCATCTAAAAACACAGAGATTATTAAAGATGGAGAAAGGAAGAGAGAAAGAAAGAGAGAGAAAGAGAGAGAAAGAAAGAGAGAAAGAAAGAGAAAGAGAGAGAGAAAGAAGAGAAAGAGATAAATAAAGAGATTATTTTGTTGTGAGTGCTGTATTGGTTTGTGTAGATATAAATGTGTACGGATGGGTGAAGGTAAACTGTGTAGAGACTGTGTAGATGTATAAATGAAAGGAAACAGAGCCATACAAGGGGAGGGGTGGGATGGGGAGAAAGTTTTGTGTAATGTTTTTGTTTTGTTTTGTCTTGTTTTGTTGTTGTTGTTTTTTTCTCCTTGCTTTCATCTTATGTTAAAAAAAACAAAAAAAACATCATCCTTGTGTGGTGATTTCCATAAGGTTATACATTTGTATATTTTCTTTTGTAAAATAATATTTTCAGCATAACAAACTGTAAATACTATTTCACTACAAATATTCTGTAAAACAACATTTTTGTTAATAAAAATAAATCTTAAAAAAAAAAAAAAGAGAAAGAAGAGAAAGAAAGTGAAAAAGAAGAGAAAGAAAAAGAAGAAAGAGAGAAAGAAAGATCTGTGAGACGAGCAGACGGCTTTTTTTCAGAAAGGGGCGTGGCGTTGGGCCTAAAGGTCACTAGAGGTCAGAGCAACACATGAAGAGCAGAAGGAGAAACTCAGCTTCATAAAACTACACCATCGGCTCATCGTCACTGTCTTCATCCTGGAGGAGTCTCTGGGTGGAGGGGGGGCTGGAGGAGGGAGGAGGAGGAGGGAGGTGACTCTCCTCCTCCTCCTCCTCCGGGGTCACGCCCTCGATCCTCACCTCCGTTTCATTCTCCTGTAGATGGAGTTGGGGAGAGGGAGGTGGAGGCTGGGGAGGGGTTGGAGCTGAGGGAGGGCAGGCGGAGGTGGAGGAGGGAGAGGAGGGGGAGGAGGGAGAGGAGGGAGGAGCAGCGGTAGAGGAAGGT